>NC_052612.1:12149882-12305733 GCF_016545825.1 Eucalyptus grandis
TGCATTAAGATGGTAGTGAATGGGAAGATGCAGAGTTTTCCCTTTGGAAAAGGAACGACAGGTGGCGGAGACATGGCGAGCAAGAACCTCCGATTGCTCTCGTTTCTGGTTCTCTTCTGTTCTCGGATTCATCTGATTTGCTCTACTACAAACCCAAATGACCGTAAGTGCACACGCATGTATTTGTTTATGCATGTTGCTATGGTCTGTGGATTTATTGTCGTTCATGTTCGTTCTTTCTTTCCATCTGTACTTCTTTTGGGTTCATCTTGTTCTGGCTTGGGGATGGTGTGAGTAAAAGGTAGCTAGTCATCAAAACAGCTTTTCTCTTATGGTTTTTTCCTTTTGAGGTTTCAGGGACTTAAGCTGTCTGCGTAGAACTTAGAATTCCTCAGGTTTTTAAGGTTGTGGCTTGTCTGGCGAGACATGAACATGTTCTGTTATTGGAACCAGGAAAGGGCTACTTTCGGTCTCTCTGAGCCCGAAGGATCATCTGGATTTTGTCACGTAGTTGAGAGGACATGCTTAAAAGGCTGCTAGTTTCGCAGGTCTTTCTTGTCTTAAATTGTCCCTGGAGTCTTGATCAACAAGGGGCATATACTTTTTGCTATGTGCTTTGGGATTGAGTCATTCTAGCCTCGGTATAACTACTCAAAGGAAGAACTGACACAGGTGCAAGAAAGAGGTCTCCCATTATGTTGTTAACCATTAACAAGTTCATAAACTTGGATACGATTGCAAACATTATTCCCTTAAAAGGATTTCAGCAATGTGGAACTCAAGAATAAATAGAGATTAGACACGCGAGTATAGAAATTGAAGCATCTAGTGGTTATTGCCGTGAATGTTTTCTTGGCCGTCCATGCAGTCAATTCAATTATCTGCTCTGAGGCGTGCAGAGCATGAAATATTTAGCCCTGTACGAACATGTCGGTCTTTTTCTGCCTTGTAGATGTAGAACTAAATTCTAGAGTTCTGAAATTTCATATCTAATCATACACTCTGAGCAAACAGTAAGTTCTGGCATTGATCACGAAAGAAATGCGAGTGTTAAATTTAGTGAGAGAAAGGAAAAGGCGAACTGTCTATCTATTTCTGTCCCTGAATACTTGCTCAAGCAATAGAACAAAGATGCCTCTGCTGAAACAACGGTAAGATCAGTGGGAAGTCTGGACTGATAATGACTCTGACAAAAGTGCATGCCCGGATCTCTGTTGATGAAAATTTTAGTGGAAGTGGCTGTCGCAACAACTAGCTGTTTTACCCAACTGCTGGAGCCATGAGAGAGCTTTTAGTACAGGATGACACCGTGTCTCTTGCAATCAGAAATTTTTTCTTTCAAAGTCTTGCATCGACAATGGATCTCATGAGGCTTGAACGTGCATTTGACCTTATTGGCCTGTGGCCAAGGCAAAATCTGTTCCCTTTCCCATCTTAAAATTTCACTCTTTTTCTTTTTTGCCATATAATTGTGCAGTCACTGCTCTTTTAGCCCTGAAAGCCCAGTGGCAGGACACACCGCCCAACTGGGGCAAGTCCAATGATCCTTGTGGACTGCCTTGGGATGGACTCACCTGCAACAGTAATTCAAGAGTGACCGGATTGTGAGTGCTCTCTACTTGTTCTCAGTGGTGCTCATTCCTGTTCTCAGTTCCTAGAACTTTCAGTCCTTTTCCTTGAATATCAATAATGCCATTTTAGCGGCCATTGACTGTGATACTTTTTTCTATTTTCACTTTGACAGGGGTTATCTAGCATGAATATCAAAGGGCCGCTGCCAGCCGACATCGGGGGGCTCACAGAACTCACTTCTTTGTGCGTTTCTCGTCTTTCTATCTTCTGTCATGAGCAAATTTTTATTCTTAGATGTGTAATAGGAATTGCATAGATGAAGTACTTCAAAGCAAAGATGGTCGTTTTTTGTGTTCAATCATCAACTAGCGTATGAACGAGTCTACTTATTTGCCCATTTCACCTTTGAACTGCAGGGATCTTTCCTTAAACAAGGGTCTCACGGACCGATCCCTTCGCAGTTGGGAAGTCTACGGAAGTTGAATATCTTGTAATATCCTTTTTGACTGCATTCATTGCTAAGACAGCTTTTCTTTTTTCTTTTTTCTTTTTTCTTTTCTTTCCCCTTTTTTCTCATGTATGGACCTTGATCTTTCCAATTTTCAGAATCTTGGCTGGATGCAGCTTCACCGGTAGTATTCCTGATGAACTGGGCAACCTCATGGAGCTGACTTTCCTGTAAGGCTTGTCAAAATGCGAATGCCACCAACTTGATGCTATGGAAGTTTAGCTATATGATTTGCTTAGAATTTCAAATTGTCGTTCTTACCAGGGCACTAAATTCCAACAATTTTAGCAGTAATATACCTGCTTCTTTGGGTAAACTCTCCAAACTCTACTGGTTGGATGTGTCGGAAAATCAGTTATATGGATCACTACCAGTTTCGACAAACACCACCCCAGGGTTGGACCTTTTGTTCAATTGCAATCACTTGTAAGTTCTCTACAATCCTCCCACACCTAGTGTGATGAATATAGACTAAGGATTTTATATTCCAGATTCTACCGATAAGTGATACAATCCTTGTGTTCTTTCATCATTAACTGTTTGGAATGTGCTGCATCTGTAACTTCAGCCACTTCAGCAAGAACCAACTGTCCGGCACCATACCAGCTAAACTGTTCAGTTCAAACATGTCTCTGATACACACGTAGGTTACCAATTTTCTCACTTCATACAATAGACCAAGCTTTCCGCTCTAACTTGTGTTAGCTTTTGTTGACAGATTATTTGATGATAACAAATTTAATGGTTCTATACCGTCCACATTAGGCCTTGTTCAGACGCTTGAGGCTCTGTAAGTAAACCATGTTTTGTGCTTTGGGATATTTAATTATCAACCATTGTCACCTACTAAATTTAGATGGACTCACATTGCACAATATGGCACAGCCGACTCGATAGGAACTCCTTTTCTGGGAACGTCCCTTCAACTCTCAACAACATTACAAAACTCAGTGAACTGTGAGTATAGATTTTTTTCATCAATGGTACTCTAGCGGGATCACAGAAAGAACTCCGCTCATTCTGCTAAGTTTTCTTCAGGAATTTAGCATATAATGAATTGGACGGTCCTTTGCCAAATTTAACGGGTATGAATTTACTCAGTTACATGTAAGTAAGACACCCTGGCTTTGTCTCTTCCTCATGATATCACATGGTTAATCCTGCTGGGTGGTTGACCGGGCATAACTGTACATTTGCAGTGACCTCAGCAACAACTCTTTTGTGGCTTTGGCGGCTCCAGATTGGTTCTCAACTTTATCATCTCTCACCACTCTGTAAGATTTCTCAATGCAATTGGTACAATAAGAAGTATGGCTTTCTGAAACTAATGTGCAACCTCAAATTTATCTCACTATGACCAGAATCATACAATATGGACCGCTTCAAGGGACCATACCACAAAACCTCTTCAGCCTTCCCCAGCTAGAGCAAGTGTAAGGAAGAAATATTTCTAATTTGTGTCTCTTCTACCATTTTGATGATTTTTCGAACTTCTACAGTGATATGAGAAATAATGCTTTCAATGGAACGCTGTACATGGGTACCAGCATCAGTCCCAATTTGGAGCTCGTTAATTTGGAAGATAACAAGATTGAATCGCTGACGACCAGTCCCTACCAGAACAGATTAATGTGAGACAGACAGTTCACAGGTGTTAGACTTCAATTCTGAGATAAGACAGACATTATGATGCTAATCAATTTTTATTTTTTTGGGTCCATTTTGCATCAGGCTAAACGGCACTCCAGCATGTACGATTGCGCCTATTCTCTCAACTTCGGCGTACTGCAATGATCAGCAGCAGCAACGACCTTATTCTACCTTAGTCGACTGCCCAGGTGCATCGTGTCCCTCAGATCAGAAGCTTAACCCTGGAAGTTGCAAATGTGCAGTTCCGTACGAAGGAATAATAACATTTAAAGCTCCATCATTCAGCGATTTGTCCAATGACACTCTGTTTAAATCGTTGGAAGTAGGCCTGTGGCAGACATTGAACCTAACTAATGGTTCAGTTTCTCTTCAGAATATCTTACATAATCAAAGCAGTGGATATCTTATAGTACCTGTGTCTTTCTTTCCATCTAATGGGACAGAATTCAGAAGGTCGGGCATTGTGAGAATCGGATTCGCTATGACTAACCATACCTTTCCATCGCCCCCATTTCGGTACCTATCTCTTCAGCGCACAACCTTATCCATTCCCAGGTAACTTAACTTCATCCTCTCATGTATCAGGTTTGACTATCATTCATATCTGTTTTGACATGAACCACTGTTCCAGCTCACGGAATAAGAATCAGTATCGGCGTCATAGCAGGGATTGCCATTGGCTGCTCAGTCCTGGCTCTTGGACTTGTGTGGTCAGCAATATACGCTATTAAACAGAAGAAAAGAGCACAAAGAGCAATGGAATTGAGCAAACCATTTGGTAATTAACGCATGAACTCTTCATCTTTTTGCTACTAAAGCACTTTGACAAGCTGATTGCTGAGATCATTGAAAAGGAGTAAACTAGATAAGTTGTTCTCTCACTCACATTGATCTATCCATTTTTAAGCATCCTGGATACCGAGGGAAAGTGATGGCGGAGGAGCACCGCAGTTGAAGGGGGCAAGGTGGTTCTATTTTGACGAAATCAAGAAGTGCACCAATAGCTTTTGTGAAAGTAATCAAATAGGCTCTGGGGGCTATGGAAGGGTAAAATCATGCGCTGCGTCGATTGTATGTAAATCATAATATGCTTCATATCACTGCTTTGTAATTCTTTTTTGTGATCTGATAGGTCTACAAAGGAATGCTTCCTGATGGCCAAGTGTTGGCAATCAAGAGAGCTCAGCAGGGGTCGATGCAGGGCACGCATGAGTTTAAGACGGAAATCGAGCTACTTTCTCGAGTCCATCACAAGAATCTCGTTGGCCTCTTTGGCTTCTGTTATGAACAAGGAGAGCAGATGTTGGTCTATGAATATATGCCTAACGGGACACTTAGGGAGAGCTTGTCGGGTACTTTTCTTCACCTAAATAACATGGAGCTTTGTGATCTTTAGATTCCATATAAAACTTTCCATATCATTCTTTGTCCTCATCTCGTTATTTCTAGCATAAGTGCGAGCAAGACTTTTCTGGTGAATGAAACTGCCCATCGTATGTAGCAATGGATACTGAAAATTAATGATGCAGGAAAACTAGCATACATCTTGATTGGAAGAGAAGGCTGCAGATTGCTCTCGGCTCTGCGAAAGGACTGGCATATCTGCATGAACTCGCGAATCCCCCGATTATTCACAGAGATGTCAAGTCCACGAATATTTTGCTGGATGAAAACTTGGTGGCTAAAGTTGCAGACTTCGGCTTGTCTAAAATGGTGGCGGACAGCGAGAAAGGACATGTGTCAACCCAAGTCAAGGGCACACTGGTATAGTATACTCCTATTTGAAAGTCCAGTTTAGGCGACACAGGCGGGTTACTAGATTTTAACCGAATTATAACCTCTAGTTTTCCATCGAACTCCAACTGACAATAAGTTCCCCTTTGTCTTCCCGAAACTTCAGCAGATGATACGTTAATGCCAGATTTACTAGAACTAGGGAAAACACCGGACACTCCATATAGGTAAACTGAAAGTAAAAAGGATTATATAGAGTACCATTACGAAGTCTGAGTAGGTTTGACTAAGTTGCAATGAGTTATAGATATTCCTGAGAAGGTGAAGTGTATGCTTTCCTGATTTTGAGTTTTGATTGTTCGTAACTTATGATCTTGCAGGGCTATTTGGATCCAGAGTACTACATGACCCAGTTACTGACGGACAAGAGCGACGTCTACAGTTTCGGGGTCGTGATGCTTGAACTGATAACTGCAAAGCCACCGCTCAACAAGGGCAAGTACATTGTCCGCGAAGTTCGCATGGCAATGGACAAAAACGACCAAGACTACTACGGACTAAGGCAGGTCATGGATCCGTCCCTTCTCAACGTGGGGCGTCTCGCAGGGTTCACAGGGTTCGTGGAGTTAGCAATGCGGTGTTTAGAGGAATTATCCATGAACCGTCCCAGGATGAATGAAGTCGTGAAGGAAATCGAGGTGATCCTGCAAGCTGAAGGGATAGCCACAAGCACGACGTCTGCGGCCACAGACGTCAGAGCATCGCATTATGGTGCTCCTACACATCCTTTGTACACTGATGTTTCGCTCAGTAGTCAGAATGCTAGTTACAGCAATTCGTTCGATCACAGCAGCGGGTACGCACTTTCGATGAAGATCGAACCGAAGTAAATGTAGATTGCGTGAATCGCTTATTTGAATCATCAAATAAGTATGGTAGTTAGCACGAATCTGTTCCATTTTGAGGTGCAGTTCCTCGTTCCTCGTATATAAGGATGAGAATCGAATAGTAATTTTGTACAGCTTATCGATACACAAGATTTCACTAATATCGGGGTATTTTATGTCCCTTGATCAAATTGATGATGCTACGTCAACAAACTGTTAGGTACGATATACATTCTCAAGGATCATAGATAAAAATGGTCGGTGATTGAACAGGTTACTCGAGTGATAAAGTCATTGAAAACCCTAGATCTCCTGTAGAGGGAGAGGACTTGTTCGGTTCTTACTCAAACCAACATTTCAAGGCCAACAAAAATAGAATTCCTCTTGGCTTCCTGGACTATATGTCTTTACCAAATCTGGGAAGAACGGCGATCCATTTATCTATTTATCTACTTTTTAAATAAAATAAATTAAAATTGGTAGGTTACCAAATTGATCCGAATAATCACTTAAAACCCTAATTCTCGGACTGACCAAAATCTTGTCCATGTGTCGTTTATGAAAGGTCAACTCAATCCTAAATGGTGAGGATCTCATTAATTACCTTTTTAAAAGATTCATTTCGTAACCTTGTTATAGGGGGTCTCCCATGAATCACTAGCGAAAGCTTATCCATTTGATGTACAAGGACAATGGGCTCCACAAATGCATTCTTTATTTTTTCAATAGTCTTAAAGCTTTTCACTTCTGATCAATTTTGATGAAAAATTATTGATGTAAATGTTGGCAGTGCCATGCTCAGGTTAAAATCGAACTTCGCCTGCGCTTGCTTGGGCAAGGGCCCCTTGTCGGATCTAATGAGGTTGAACTTTGCCAAGCGTCGCTTGGCAAGGCCACCTTAACTTTGATATAGCTAGTATAAGTACCTAGAGGGGGGTGAATAGGTATATAAAGGATTTTTCTCAATAATTGCACAATACTAGACGGTTGATAGATTTGAGACAAACAATAATCAAAGTAAGCGAGAGAAGAGAAAATTGAACATGCGGTTTATAGTGGTTCGGCTTATTTCAAGCCTACGTCCACTCTTCTGCACTGACAGCCTATTGGCTGGATTTCACTATGAACAAAGAGATGTTACAGCGATGTTCTTCCTTGGTTTCTTGGTATAGATGATCTACCACACTCGCTCAAGGTATCACTAAGTATAGACACTCTTTGTGTATACAATTTTGCTCAAAATGTATCGACTAATAATCAATGTGCTTGGACTCGGAATTTCTCTATCGATCATGCACTAAAGCAACTAGAATGTCTTCCTTTATATTCCTTTATGACATCATACCCGTTGGCACTTACCAAAGGAATTCCTCCAATCTACCCGTTGGACGGAATCAATCAAGAAGATCATTCGAGCTATTAAAGGAACCTGATGATAGCCCATCAATTCTGTTCGCCCATACAATCAGGATCTTGGTTTCCAAGAATAGAACCTTCCAAGAATATTTCGTCGACTATCGGATCTTCAAACGATCTTGATTTCGAATAAAAGAATCCGTTATTTTTATCCAGCCAAGAGATCTTATCCAGAGGATAGGACTAAATCCTTAACCAAATACTTCGGCTCTGGATTGCCTTCGTCACTGGATTAGAAAGAATTGTCAATGAGAATAGTCTTGAGTCTTGAGTCTTGAGTGCTGAGTCCGTGTGATCCGAAAGTCTTAGGACTCTAAACAGAAGATCTCGTATTTATTCAGACTAGACTGATAGAAACGTTTTGTCAGCTTCAAAATATTCTGGAAAGATTTCTCCAACAATCTCCCTATTTTTGATGGTGACAAAACTTTCCTGTAGATTTGAACAACTTTGACCTGCAAAACATTACTCAAGCAAAATGGCTATCTCATAAAGATTAATAAAACAACCAGACTCTGCATCCACAGAAAATCGGTTAGTCTTTCATGAGTAAGACCATTCAACAACACTTGATATAAAGGCAAATAGTCAAACATCAAAATCCACAGCCAAGTCAGTCAAATTCAGGTTCACACTCAAGTCATACTCAAAAACAAATATTCAAACACAAAAGAAATTTAAGAAATTTAAAGTCAAAGTTTAAAGAGTTCAAATTGCAGTTCTCCCCCTTTTTGTCATCATTAAAAAGGTGAGAAAAGAGTCAAGTCTGCTTGGGAATGCGCATAACTGAAATCTCCCATCGGCGTACGATGCCTTCCAGCCTCTTCAAGTCTTCCCATAGATGAGCCACCTCTTCTCCTTTGGCATTGGCTTGAATTTGAAGAGCGAGGTCTTTCATTTGATCTGCGGGGTACCGTAAGATGCTTGTCCAGCATTCTTCATGACTTGAAGTTCACATTCCGAGCATAGATTGGACCACCGCATTTCTAGAAGAACATCAAGGATACGACGAAAATCTGCGGTATTGTCCGTTTGTGTGCTCGCATTTGCTCTTTCGGATGGAGTGAAGGCGACGATGGAACTTCGGTGTAATTGAGTAGATTTGGTGTTGACGTATCATGTCCTTCGTCGGGCATTTGAGAAGCCTGAAAATCTTGGATTTGCTGGTGAGCGACTCACACCTTCACTTTGTTGACAGCATGTGGTGTAGTCCTTCCTTGCTCGCCATCTCCCCCTGTCTCTAGAACCTCAATTGGGGAAGAGTGATGGTCATGCTCTTCAGCGTCTTGATTCCCTTTCTTTCCGTCTTCATCTGCAGACTTTTCTTTTACTGCTTCTCCTTCTTCTTCAGCTTCTTTCTCTTCATCTTCTTTCTCTTTCTCTTGATGCTCCTCTGCTTCTCTGTTCTTTGCTTGTCTCTCTTCTTCTCTCTGTTCTTTTTCTTTTGCTTCTTTTCCTTTCTTCCGTCGTTCTGTTGATTCAGGTACAGAACGTCTGGTCCTTTTCAATGCAGAGATAGTGAGATCTTCCTCCTCATCTTCATCCTCCAAGATAAGAGTTCTTTTCTTTTTGGATGGAGCACCCATGGGCTCCTTCCCTTTTCTCTTTGATGCAGAAGATGCTGGAGTCTTCACTTTGAACTGCTCCATTACCTTATTAAGCTCTTTCAAACGCATTTTTGTCAGCATTTTCAAACCCACCACCATTTTGTCGCATGGTCGAACACAAAGAGTATGTGGAGGTTCAATGTTCAAGTGTCTGAAGATCTTGGTCACAAGACCTGGATAAGGCAATTGGCCCTTGTCCTTCAACATTGCTCGTACATGTGAAAGAGAATGGTGTGAGGGAGAGAGAACTTCTTCCCGAATTGATCGCGTACATCAATTTCGCCTCGGAGTTAGACACGTCGGTCTTGGATGTAGACTTTGGCCCGATACGGTTGATCACAATTTTGTGAAGCAAGATGTTGATGGCATGCATTCTTGAGTAGGTAACTCTTCCTTCTGTACTCCTGTCTTTGACAAGTTCCAGTGTGGTACGAGCGATTGAAACCTTGATTGGTTTATATCGTCCTCTTTCAACTCCAATGATGTTTGCCAACATGTCCACATCTACCTCATAGACTTGGTCTCGAACATTGAAGGATATTTTATTCGCATCTAAAAAGCTAAGATTCGAATAGAAGTATGCTGTCAATTGTGCATACCCGTCTGTGGTGTCGGAGCAAAATTGCTCAAGTTGAAGCAGATTGAACTTCTCCCTTAAGTTCACATTAATGGCATCCAATAAATCGAAATCAACACTCTTAGGGTTTATCACCCCTCGTTTCAACAGTCTGAAGAACAGATTCTCCTATTCCTTCGATTTAAACAAATCCATCCTTTTTCCCTTCACCTTCGCAGCAACACCCATTATAGGTTGAAATTCACTGAACATTTTATCATCATCGTTACCGTCAGTCGGATTCAGTCCCGATACACGAGGGTCACTTGGAATGTTCGCAAGTGCTTCCTCAGCCTTTCCTTTGGGAGCAATTCCCAAATCCTCCATTCGTCGCAAAAATATATACTCATTCCCATAATTCTTATCTTTAAGGAAATCATCTATATAGTTTAGCGGAGTCCCAATGCTCTTCAACGCACGATAGAGCTTGTAAATAAAGAGGGTTTTGGACTCTTACAGGTCTCGTGTCCTCGATTATTTCTTCCTCCAGCTTGTTGACCCGCACCTTGTGGGGTAGATGATGAAGAGTGACGTGGTGGAGAGTGAATAGGGCTCACATTCGACTCGGTAAATCTTCCTCTTCGGTGAGATCGAAATAGGTAGGCCCCTCCCTCATTCTCTGTGGTCCCCGTTCGCAATTCTTGAAGACTTTCTCGAAGAAGACATCATTCCTTGTCGTTGAAAGATTCCTTTACTCGCTTTCCCAAGAAAAGATGACAACTTTCTCGAAGATGAACACGAAGTAGAGACAGGATTGGGAGGAGAATGCCTTTTTAGGGTTTTGAAGTTTAAGCGAGGAAAACTGTATATATATAACTTAGTTTAAAAGGAAAAACCAATCGGCACAAAGGAAAATGAACCGACGCCTCTTTAAAATCAATAATTGCCAAATAGGAGTTAATCTTTTGAAAAGACAAGATTCAGTTTTTCACGGAAATTATAAATTAACCGAACTAATGATCGTACCTTTTCGAAATTGAATATAATAACAACTTACGCGTCTATAGCCATGAATGTCCGAGTCCGAGGGTTTGAGAGTCTCTAGACTTTAACTTCCTCAAGCTTTAAAATGTTGAGTCTGGAACGGATAAAGTCGAATTGATTTTTCTCTAAAGGCTTTGTGAATATATCCGCTAGTTGATTTTTTGAATCAACAAATTGAATCGAGATTTCTCCATTTTGAACATGATCTCTAATGAAATGATGTCGAATCTCTATATGCTTTGCTCTTGAGTGAAGGATTGGATTTTTAGTGAGATTGATTGCGCTGGTGTTGTCACATCTAATCCCTGTGCATGAGTCTTCAATTCCAAAGTCTTGTAGCTATTGTTTTATCCATAGAATTTGCGAACAACAACTTCCAAGAGCTACATACTCTGCTTCTGTTGTTGAGAGAGCCACAGTGCTTTGTTTCCTTGAAAACCAAGACACCGTCCTGCTTCCAAGCACCGGCAAGTTCCTAAGTGCTTTTTCTATCAACTCGCAAAGGCCAGATCTCGCATCCGAATATCCGGAAGATTAAAGTCTCCCTTCTTAGGATACCAAAGACCGATGCTTGAAGATGAAGCAATGTATTTAATAATACGTTTCGCAGCACTGAGATGGGATTCTTTAGGATCTGATTGAAACCTAGCACAGATGCAAACACTCAACAGAATGTTAGGTCTAGAAGCTGATTAGATAAATAAGTGAACCAATGATGCTCTGTATAGCTTTTGATCAACTTTCTTCCCTTCTTCATCTTTGTCTATCTTCAAAGAACTTGACATCGGTATGTCGGTCTTTTTGCACTTTTCCAGTCAAACCTTTTGACAAGATCATTAGCATATTTTTCTTGATAAATAAAAGTTCCTTCCTTCAATTGTTTTACTTGAAGACCAAGAAAGAATGTTAACTCTCCCATCATACTCATTTCAAACTCGTCCCTGCATAGACTTAGAAAATTTCTTGCACGAGACTTTCATTAGAGGATCCAAAAATAATATCATCCACATATATTTGAACAAGCAAAAAACTTTTGTTTTCCTTTTTGATAAATAAAGTAGTATTTACTTTACCTTTGACAAAACCATTATGTATTAAAAACTTACTTAGTCTGTCGTACCAAGCTCGAGGTGCTTGCTTTAAACCATACAATGCCTTTTTCAGTCTGAAGACTGAGTCCGGCTTCTTTGGGTCTTCAAACCCTGGTGGTTGTTCCACATAAACTTCCTCATGGATAAATCCATTTAGGAAGGCACTTTTGACGTCAATTTGGAATAACCTGAAATTTTTATAACAAGCAAATGCAAGTAATAGTCGAATAGCTTCTAACCTTGCTTGGTGCGTAAGTCTCATCATAGTCTATTCCTTCTTCTTATGTATATCCCTTGGCCACGAGTCTTGCTTTGTTTCGTACGACTCTTCCTTTCTCATTCATCTTGTTCCTGAACACCCATTTAGCTCCAATAACAGTTTTACCTTTTGGTTTAGATGTCAATTCCCAGACATCATTAATGTTGAACTGTCTGAGCTCTTCTTGCATAGCTTCAATCCAGCTTTCATCAGATAAAGCTTCTTCTATGCTCTTTGGTTCAATTTCAGAAATGAGAGCCACATCACTAGACTCTTCACGCCTTTTGGATCTGGTGCGAATTCCTTCATTAATTTCGCCGATAATGAGATCTTTGGGATGACTGGACTTATGTTTCCGATTCTTGGTTGATTTGTCGGTTGATGATCTCTTTCTTTATTTGAATCTTCACGAACAGCTTGATATCTTGGTCTTCCGAGTCTGAGATGCTTTTTGAGTTGTAAGCTTTGGAGGGTCTGGAGCGAGTTCGGACTCTTCATGATGAGTCGATTTGGATACATCTTGCGTAGAGTCTTGAAATTTGACATTCATTGACTCCTCCACAGACTGGCTCTTCTTGTTATAGACTCTGTAGGCTTTGCTTGATGTAGAATATCCAAGGAAGATGCCTTCATCTGATCTTTCTTCAAACTTACCAACTCGATCTTTTGCATTTTTCAATATAAAGCATTTGCAACCGAACACATGAAAGTATGAAACAATAGGCTTCTTACCTTTGAATAACTCATAAGGGGTTTTCTTTAGAATAGGTCTTAAGAAGACTCTATTGATTATATAGCACGTTGTTGAAATGACTTCAGCCCAAAATCGTGAAGAAATCTTACTTTCAATTAAAAGAGTTCTAGCCATTTCTTGAAGAGATCTATTCTTTCTTTCCACAACTCCATTTCTTTGAGGAGTATATGGAGAGGAGAACACATGCTTAAAGCCAGATTCATCACAAAATTTTGTAAAATTTTGATTTTCAAATTCACCTCCATGATCTGTTCTTATACTTGAGATAACATATCATTTTTCATTTTGAACCTTTTTAGCAAATTTTTCAAAATACGAGAAGGTTTCGGACTTACTTGCAAGGAAATATACCCAAGTAAAGCGGGAGTAATCGTCCACAATTACTAGACAATATTTCTTACCTCCAATACTCTGGGTTCTGGTTGGTCCAAAGAGATCCATATGTAGCAAGCGTAGTACATGATTAGTAGAGACATGATTTATTGGCTTAAATGAATTTCTTACCTGCTTTCCCGAGAATACATGGAGTGCATGGATGAGTCTTTTGGTATGGTAATTTGGGTAGACCTCGAACAAGCTGTTTTGATGAGATTTTGGCTAATTGTTTCATATTGACATGACCAAGCTTTCTGTGCCATAAGCTTGCTTCATCTTGAATTGAGATTAGGCATTGTGATTCATTTGGTTTCACATCCAGAAGATAGATAATTCCATGTCTTCAACCCATGAAAGACTGAGTAGAGTCTTTACTGGTTCCAGAACATGTTCCTTCTTGAAAGAAGATCTTAAAACCAGTATCACACAATTGGCTAATGCTGAGAAGATTGTAATTGAGTCCTTCCACTAGGAAACATTACTTATTGTGAGATTTCCAATTTTCACAGATTCCAAATCCCACAATATTTCCTTTCTTGTTCCCTCCAAATGAAACTTTTCCACCATTTACTTGAACAAGCTTTATGAAGCAATTTGAGTCTCTTGTCATGTGTCTTGAGCATCCACTGTCAAGATACCACTTTACATTTTTCTTGACGAAGACCTGCATTTTAAAAAAGAGTCTCAAGCTTTCTTTGGTACCCAAATTTTCTTGGGTCCTTTGGTGTTAGTAAGATAAATAGTATTAGCCCATACTTTCTTAACAGGTTTTCCAAACCATAGGACACTCTTTCTCAAAGTGATCCGGACTATTGCACTTTGAACACCTGAGGGCATTTCGACCTACAGACTTTACAAAAACTTTCTTGAAATGATTTTTGTAAGCCTCTCTCGAGGGTCTTTTCTTAATTCTTTCTTTTACTTTAGGAAAATCAATCAAGGGAATTGTTTCGCTGTCATACCTAGACCGGATTTATTGAAGTAAGGTCTTTGAGCTAAAAGAATTTTTTCAAGTTTTTTGGACTCTATTGAAATTTTTTTGAAATATTTGATAAGTCAGTTTTTAAAAGAGCATTTTCTTTTAAAAGATTATCTTTGTTTTCTTTAAGAGTGGAAACATTCAAGTCTAAAATTTTAACTCTTTCTTCTAAAACGTTTTCCTTTTGTTTTAGAGCTGAGTTTTCCTTTTAAGTTCGGAAATTCTTTTGAGAGAAGTCTTAAGACTAAAACACAGTTCATCAATGTATTTAGAAACTTTGACAGGAATTTTAAAATTACTTGCCTCAAATTCACTGTCCGAGTCCGATCCAAAATCTGAGTCTCGAGTCGATTGTGCCATCGACATAGGTTGGCATATTCATTATCACTTTCTTCACACTCAGTATCACCCGTGTTTCGGCTTTGAGAGCTTTTCGAAACTTTTCAGCTTTTCTCTTTTCTTCTTTAGAAGAGGACGGTTGGTCTGATGTGTCCATTTTTCTTACATTCAAAGCAAACTACATCTTTGTTTGGTTCCTCATCATCAAAGCACTTGGTCTGTTTGTCTTTGAAAACTTTGTTTCTTTGAGTTGAACCTTCTTCCTTTTCTATTTAGTTTTCTGAATCTTCTTATCATGAGAGCAAGCTCCTCATCGTCCATATCATCTTCGAATCTGTATTATCGAATCATCATTTAATTTTAATGCAATGGATTTTTACCTTGGATCTTCGTCTACATTAATTGTTCCACTTCATAAGATCGAAGAGTTCCAATCGCTCGTCGTGAGATAGTGGCATAATTCTTTGCGTCTCTCTTATTGAAGTCTTTATGTGATTCCAATCCTTGGAGAGTCCACGCGTAGCTTGTTTACCTTCATGGGATCTGAAATTATTTGTCCTTGATTCTCAAGACCATTGACAATATCTGTAAAACGGCTAAACATGTCAGTTATAGATTCTCCTGGTTTCATTTTGAAGGCTTCATATTGACCGAGGAGAATGTTAATTCTGGTTTCCTTCACTCGATCTGTTCCTTCATAGGTGATATGTAATCTGTCCCAAACTTCTTTTGCTGTAACACAAGAAGATATTATGTTATATTCAGTTGGTGACAAAGCACAATATAAAGAGTAAATTGCTTTTGCATCGAGTGCTTGTCTCTTGATTATCTCTTCCTGAGTCATTCCATTTGGTCTCACAGTTTCTTTCCCTCTTTCGAGACCGATGCAGCTTTAGGAGTAATTCATTTTTCTACAACGTCCCATTCCAGAGGATCCTTTGATCGTAGGAAAGCTTTCATCTTGTTCTTCCAGATGTTGTAATCCTTTCCATCAAAGTAGGGTGGTCTGGTATTGCTTTGCCCTTCCACTGCCCACGGTGCTAGCATACTAGCCATGGATCTTTTACTCAAGTAAAACACTTCAAATAAAGTGAGTACACAAGCTCGATACCAATTGATATAGCTATTATAAGTACCCTAGAGGGGGTAAATAGGTATATAAAGGATTTTTCTCAATAATTGCACAATACTAGACAGCT
The DNA here is from genome assembly GCF_016545825.1 of Eucalyptus grandis. NCBI lineage: Eukaryota > Viridiplantae > Streptophyta > Magnoliopsida > Myrtales > Myrtaceae > Eucalyptus > Eucalyptus grandis. The sequence goes on from NC_052612.1 coordinate 12,165,853, forward strand.
TGATAGATTTGAGACAAACAATAATCAAAGTAAGGCGAGAGAAGAGAAAATTGAACACGCGGTTTATAGTGGTTCGGCTTATTTCAAGCCTACGTCCACTCTTCTGCATTGACAGCCTATTGGCTGGATTTCACTATGAACAAAGAGATGTTACAGCGATGTTCTTCCTTGGTTTCTTGGTGTAGATGATCTACCACACGCTCAAGGTATCACTAAGTATAGACACTCTTTGTGTATACAATTTCGCTTAAAATGTATCGACTAATAATCAAGGTGCTTCAAATTCTGGAATTTCTCTATCGATCATGCACTAAAGAAACTAGAATGTCTTCATTTTATACTCCTTTATGCCATCATACCCGTTGGCACTTACCAAAGGAATTCCTCCAATCTACCCGTTGGACGGAATCAATCAAGAAGATCATTCGAGCTATTAAAGGAACCGATGATAGCCCATCAATCTGTTCGCCCATACAATCGGGATCTTGGTTTCCAAGAATAGAACCTTCCAAGAATATTTCGTCGACCATCGGATCTTCAAACGATCTTGATTTTGAATAAAAGAATCCGTTATTTTTATCCAGCCAAGAGATTTTATCCAGAGGATAGGACTAAATCCTCAACCAAATACTTCAGCTCTGGATTTCCTTTGTCACTGGATTAGAAAGAATTGTCAATGAGAATAGTCTTGAGTCTTGAGTCTTGAGTCCGAGTCCGGTGATCCGAAAGTCGGACTCTAAAGAAGATCTCGTATTTATTCGACTAGACCGATAGAAACGTTTTGTCACTTCAAAATATTCTGGAAAGATTTCTCCAACAAACTTGGGTGAGTCGGGCTCCTGTTGTTGTGACTTGCCCTTGCTTTGCCGGTGGCAACCGAGGCTAGCCAACGCAGCCATGGCTAGTGGCTGGCCACGGGCAAAAGGGTGAAGAAATAAATAAATAAAAAAGAAGAAAAAATCAGGACAAAATAAAAAAAAACTAAAAAAATAAAGATATTATTAAACATTTCTATGTCGAGATAATTATCATGCATTGCATTGCTAGAATCCACTTCAGCAATTTCTAGTCAAAATTAACTAGGATATACTCAATTGACAAAATTTAAAGATTCAAATTCAAGACTTCTTCAATAATTTTCCCATCAAATTACATGGAATTGAAATTAGGAACAGATTTAGTTGCATAGATTAATTGTGCATAGAAAGCCTTCCACAGGCATGCAATCCTTTTTTTTTTTTTTTTTGTGGATAGAATTTCTTGTTACTCATCGAAACATCGATTGATTTTTCATGTGTCTTTACTTGTCTACTTATGAACTTGTTGTTCTGAAGTCACTGTCCCATTTAGCTTTTGGAGAGAAGCGATAGTTGTTGAGAGCGTTGTTTTTGGCATCAAAATAAATCCTTTGCCAAACCCTAATCACTAGCTCAACAAAATGTTCTTTGGGTGAAGTTGAACACCAAATTAAGGAAATGGGTCCTAAAAGGGATGAATCTTGCGTTGTATGCACCTCTTTGGGATTCACTTGCTTGGTGGTAAAAAATTGCTCCTAAGTCCTATTAAATAAGAGAACCATTCTGGCATTGTAGTCATTAATGTAGATCCAACCACCAAACCCTACTTACTATCTCAAAGAAATGCTATTTGGGTGAGCGATACCAAATTAAGTATTTGTCCTAGGGAGGACCAATTGAATGCACAACTTCCGAATCGATTCACTTGGCGGTAGGCTTGCTCATTATAGATCACCTATAATCCATTTACTCTTCCTTGGGACTGATTTCTTGCGCCTCGAGAAGCTTGAGATTTCACATCCCTTCTTCATTTAAGATAACCTCTTAGATTATAACCGACTTGCTGAGATGAATTTATTTTGATGTGGGGAACCAGACAATGGTACCTATAGAGCGATACGCAGAAACTTCTCTTGGCTTTTCATTGAGCCATGGCTTATTAATCATGTGTATTAATTTGATCTTGTACCAAAGCAAAGATCAGCAATATATAGATGCACAAAGGCAATCCGCATAAAGTCAATTAGAAAGCGGCGAGCTCGCGCCATGGTTCCATGCTTGAGCACAAAACGCATGAATGAGACTTGAATGGAGCAACAAAACCATGCCAATCTCAATGCAAAAAAAAATTTAAAAATTAAATTGCTTTGTAATTGAACTTTCTTGGAATCAAATTACATGCAACTAAATAGTCATGATAATTGAAAATATAATGAACTTGTCAACTTAAGAATTGGTTTGAAGTTATGACCTCAGGGACCGATTCATTCTGCTAAATAGATTGCACACGGAAAGTCTTCCATTGGCATGCTATTGGGAAACGGATTCCGAAAATAACGATCCGACACTCAATCGAACACAAAAAATGAGCGGAAAACATCATTAGAAAACACGTTACACCAATCATAAGGTACATTACGTAGTCGAACATATCTTGTCTTTCACAGATTAAACACTCTTGTCGCAGTTTGATGAGGAATACTATCTTGTTCTTCAAAAGGAGTGTACTATTTTTGGGGAAAAACTAAGAGAGCACAGAAAATAGAGAGAACATATTTTCTCTTATTTTCAAATTAAGTAGCAACCGCTCAAATTTCTCTTTTATTAAAAAATCTTCATTTTTTTTATCTACTATAACTACACTCTTCTTCTATGGGCCCTTCACTTATGTTGGAGAAATTCCTCTTGAAGTGTTTTGAAGTTGACAAAACGTTTCCATTAGTCTAGTCTGAAGGATTGCAGACTCTACTATTTAAAGTCGAAGACCTCCAGGACAGCCGGACTCAAGACTCAAAGTCTATCCTCATTGACAGTCTCTAATCCATTGAAGAAAGGCTATCCGAACTGGATGTTTCATTAAGGATGTGGCCTTATCGACCGGAGAAGATCTCTTGGCTGGATATGACATAACGGAATTCTTTATTTGATCACAATTGATTCGAATATTAAGGATCCGATGATTGGTGAAGTATACTTGGAAGGTTCTACTTATGGAAACCGAGATCCTGATTGTATGGGCGAACATGATTGATGGGCTATCGACATGTTCCTTTAATAGCTCGAATGATCTTCCTAATTGATTCCGTCCAATAGGTAGATTTGAGGAATTCCTTTGGTAAATGCCAATGGGTATGATGGCATGAAGGAGTATATAAGGAAGACGTTCTAGTTGTTTGAGAGTGTGCACGATAGAAGAATTCCAAAGTCTGAAGCTCCTTGTTTCTAGCCAATTCATTTGTTGAGCATAATCATGTAAACAAAAGAGAGTCTATATTCGTGAGAAACCTTGAGGAAGTGTGGTAGAACATCTACACTGTGGAATTAAGGAAAAGCTGTGCTGTAACTTCTCTCTTGTTCATAGTGAAATCCAGCCGGTGGGCTGTTAGTGCGGAAGAGTGGACGTAGGCTTGGAATAAGCCGAACCACTATAAATCTTGTGTTCATTTCTCTCTTCTCTAACCTTTACTTTACTTTGATCGTATTTTCCTTTCTATCGATTGCCTAAAATCGCTTCCGTATCTCGAAAATTTGTTTGTGCACCTATTCACCCCCTCTAGGTGATTATACTAGCTATCTCAATTGGTATCCAGCCTCGTGTACTTACTTTTGTTGAAGTGTTTTACTTGAGTTAAAGATCCATGGCTAGTATGTTGGCTCCAGGGCTGGTAGAAGGGCAAAGCAATACCAGACCACATTACTTTGATGGAAATGATTACAACATATGGAAGAACAAGATGAAAGCATTCCTAAGATCAAAGGATCATCTGGAATGGGACGTTGTAGAAAAATGAATCATTCCTAAAGCTGCATCTGTCTCAGAAAGAGGAAAAGATGTTGTTGAGTCTAGCGAAATGACTCAAGAAGAGAAAATCAAAAGACAAGCTCTTGATGCAAAAGCAATTTATTCCTTATATTGTGCTTTATCCCCTATAGAATATAACGGAATATCTTCTTGTGTTACAGCTAAAGAAGTCTGGGATAGATTACATATTACTTATGAAGGAACCGATCGAGTGAAAGAGACTAGAATCAAAATTCTCCTCGGCCAATATGAAGCCTTCAAAATGAAACCAGGAGAATCTATAACTAATATGTTTAGTCGTTTACTGAGATATTGTGAACGGTCTTGAAAATCAAGGTCAACCAATTTCGATCCCATGAAAGTAAAACAAGCTACCGCGTGGACTCTCCAAGGATTGGAATCACATAAAGACCTCAATCGAGAGACCCAAAGGATCATGCCTCTATCTCGTTGATGAGTTGGTTGGGACTCTTCAGTCTTATGAAGTGGAACGAATCAATGAAGACGAAGACCCTAAAGGTAAGAAATCCATTGCGTTAAAATCTAATGATGATTTTGATGCTACAGATTTTGAAGACGATATGGATGATGAGGAACTTGCTCTCATGATAAGAAGATTCAGAAAGATGAACAGAAAAGGAAGAAGATTCAATCCAAAGAAACAAAGCTTTCAAAAAGCAAATGGACTAAGTCTGTTGAGGATGATGAATCAAACAAAGATATAGTCGCTTTGAATGTAAGAAAAATGGACACATCGGACCTAACTGTCTCTTCGAGGGAAGAAGAAAGGAAAAACTGAAAAGTACCGAAAAGCTCTTAAAGCTGAAACCAGGTGATACGAGTGTGAAGAAAGTGATGATGATTATGCCAATATATGTCTAATGGCACAATCGGATTCAGATTCAAATTCCGAGACAAATTCAGACTTAGAAAGCGAATTTGAGGTAAGTAACTTCAAAATCCCTATTAAGGTTTCAAAGTATATTGATGAATTGTGTTTCGGTCTTAAGACTTCTCTTAAAAGAATTTCCGAACTCAAGAAAGAAAATTCTGCTCTAAAACAACAGGAAAATATTTTGAAAGAAAAAGTGAAAAGTTTAGACAAGAATGTTTCTTCTCTTAAGGAAAGTGAAGATAATTTGTTAAAAGAAAATGCATTCTTGAAAAGAGATATCTCAAATATTTCAAAAGATTTTCTATAGGATCTCGAGAAACTAGAAAAATCTTTCTGTTCAAAGACCTTATTTTAATAAATCGGTTTGGGAATGACTGATGAAACCATTCATTCAATTGATTTTCCTAAGGTGAAAGAAAGAATCAAACAAAGACCCACAAGAGATGCTTACAAAAATCATTTTAAAAGAATCTTTGTAAAACCAATAGGTCGCAATGCTCTCAGATGCTCAAAATGCAATAGTGCAGATTATTTTGAAAAAGAATGTCCTATGATTTGGAAACTGTTAAAAGATATGGGCAAAAACCGCATATCATACTAACACCAATGGACCCAAGAAAATATGGGTACCAAAAGAAGCTGAGTTTCTTTTTTAAATGTAAAAGGTCACTACCAAGAAAAAAGTAAAATGGTATCTGGATAGTGGATGCTCGAAGACATACGTGACAGGAGGCTCAAATTACATAAAAAGCTTGTTCGAGTAAATGGTGGAAAAGTTTCTTTTGGAGGAAACAACAAAGGAAAAAATTGTGGGATTTTGGGCGTAAAGATTGGAAATCTCAAAAATCGTAAGACACCACAAGCCGCCATAATCTCGCACGCTTGACACTTGCCGCCATAACTTCAAAACTAGTACACTTAAGTGCCACTTTTTTTTCGAACGACACTTAAGCCACCTCCGTGACCCGCACGGAAATCCTACGTGTGATATTTTATTATTATTATTTGCTACGTGGCTCATGGGAGCTCCAAATCAGCATAAAAAAATTAAAAAAATTAAAAAATTAAAAAGTTTTAATTTTAAAAATTTCAATTTCAAAAAATTAAAAAATTTAAAAAAAAAAAGAAAATTTTAAAAATTTTAATTTTAAAAATTATAAAAATTAAAAAAAAAGAAATTTTAAAAATTTTAATTTTAAAAATTTTAAAAATTAAAAAAAAAAAAAGAAATTTTAAGAAATTTTAATTTTAAAAAATTTTAAAAATTAAAAAAAGAAAATTATAAAAAATTTTAACAATTAAAAAATAAGAAAATTTTAATTTTAAAAATTTTAATTTTAAAAATTTTAATTTTAAAAATTTTTTAAAAATTAAAAAAAGAAAATTATGAAAATTTTAATTTTAAAAATTAGAAAAATTTAAAAAAATAAGAAAATTTTAAAAATTTTAATTTTAAAAAATTTTAAAAATTTTAATTTTAAAAAATTTTAAAAATTTTAATTTTAAAAAATTTTAAAAATTTTAATTTTAAAAAATTTTAAAAATTAAAAAATTTTAATTTTAAAAATTTAAAAAAAAAATATAAAAATTTTAAAAATTAAAAAAAAAGTAAAAAAATTTTAATTTTAAAAAATTTTAAAAATAAAAAAAAAATTTTAAAAAATTTAAAAAAAATAAAAAATAAGAAAATTTTAAAAATTTTAATTTTAAAAACTTTAATTTTAAAATTTAAAAAAAAATTTAAAAATAAGAAAATTTTAAAAATTTTAATTTTAAAAAAATTAAAAAATTTTAAAAAAAAAATTAAAAAATTTAAAAAAAGGGGGGAGGCGGCGGTGGAGGTGGCGGCGGTGAGGGAGCCGCCGGCGGTGGCAAGGGAGCCGCCCGTTCGCCTCCCCCCCTTTTATAACTTTTTTATAATTTTATTTTTTTTAATTTTTCTTTATTTTTAAAAAATTTAAAATTTTTCTTAATTTTTTTAAATTTTCTTAATTTTTAATATTTTCTTAATTTTTAAATTTTTATAATTTTTAAATTTTTCTTAATTTTTAAAATTTTAAAATTTTAAAATTTTTCTTAATTTTTAAAATTTTTAAAATTTCTTAATTTTTAAATTTTTCTTAATTTTTTAAATTTTTTAAATTTTGTTATTTTTTTAAAATTTTGAATATTTTAAATCAAATTTAATTAATTTATATACTATTATTTACACGTAGACGCGAAACGCGGCGTCGTTTTGCATTTTCTCCGCCACGTCGGCATGCAAAACGACGCCGTTTGGACCGAGCTCACGGAAAGTCGCCACGTCAGCCATTTGGCGGATTTTCGCCGGAGTGGCACTTAAGTGTCCCATTTTACTCCGATGATGGCACTTAAGTGTACCATTTTAAAGTTATGGCTGACTTAGTGTCGGCGTGCCAAGTTACAGACCTGGGTGTCCCGCACTCCAAAATCAGCAATGTTTCCTTAGTGGAAGGGCTCAATTACAATTTGCTAAGTATTAGTCAGCTATGTGATACTGGTTTCAAAATCAACTTTCAAGAGGGAATATGTTCTGGAATTAGTAAAGATTCTACTCAGTCATTCATGGGTCAAATACATGGAAATATCTACCTCTTGGATGTGAAACCAGATGAATCACAATGTCTAATCTCAATCCAAGACGAAGCAAACTTATGGCACATAAAGCTTGGGCACGTCAATATGAAGCAAATAGCCAAAATCTCAGAAGAAGCTTATTCGTGGACTACCCAATTTATCATATCAAAAGTCGATCTATGTACACCATGTATATTGGGAAAACAGGTAAGAAATTCATTTAAACCAATAAATCAAGTTTCCACTAACCATGTACTGCAGCTTTTGCATATGGATCTTTGGACCAACCAGAACGCAAAGCATTGGAGGTAAGAAATACTGCACGGTAATTGTGGATGATTACTCACGATTCACTTGGGTATATTTCTTGGCAAGTAAGTCTGAAACCTTCTCTCAAAATAATAGAAAAATCGCTATGAACCCACTCCACACATTGACGACCCTCGATTGTCGTGGAAATCTCGAGGATTCAAATACGGAACAAGGTATCAAAATAATAGAAAAATCAGTCTAGTACCGGCCGACGAGAATTTTCCAATTTAGTGGTGTCACTCACGATTAGCCACTCGTCTCAGTCGAACCGACCTATCTCTGATCTCTAATCGATTTATATATGTGCCGTAATGATCTCGGCAGATGAGCACGATCGAGTAACCGATCCCTAGTCGAATTCTCAAGTCTATTGTATTAAAATTCCTTAATGACTTCCCCAAGTAGTCTAATTTTCTTAAGAATGATCAGCTCTGAGAACAGCCCTATAGGTGCGTCAATGAAATGCCCGATTTATTTAGTAGAAAACCGGATTGAGAATCTGGGATGTCACAAAACCCATCATTTCCCACTCGCACATGGTGGGCCGAACAAAATTCTCTTTACCTCTCTGCAACATTCATACCGGTGAATAATTCGTGCGATAACATACTTTGAGAGCTTGTTGCCATATATCTCGTTAGGAATATATAGCAGCTTATAATGAGCATCACAATTTTGAGTAAGTATAGTATGCAGTACTTTAGATCGATCGATCACATTTATATCATTCTTGATCTCTTTTTAATAATGATATATTGTATTTACAATTATGATTATCCCAAAAACAATCATAATTGGTCGACCAGTGAATACAAAACTAAAATGTAATTCTCTAAATTCGATCTTCCTCTTTTCTTGAAACTCTCAATTTCAGTTTAACTTGCTTTTCTAGAAATGTCCAATTAGATCGAGTCAATTCATGATCATTAGCAACATTTTAAGATATCAAACATTGAATAAAAATCTTGAGAATAAGTAAGAGTCATGAGGGCACTTAATGGAGGAACTATTTTCCTCAAAAAGTCTCACATGGCATGAAAGTTGAGATAAAAACTTTTGCCACTCTTGTTGGTCGTTTCATGCATACTTAGTATGAAATACGTATTACAGTATTTAACTCATTTCTCATGGAGCGTATGTCTACACTTTCAATACCGTACAAATGATAGTTCAGACATACCTAGGTGATGTTTGATAACCATCCCAACAGTGATTGATTCTGATTTTTTGTTCTTGGGAGAAGTTTGGGAACAGAATTACGTTTGATAAAAAATTTTTTCCTGGGAACAGATTTGGAGTAGAATCAAGAATAAAAAAAAAAGTTTATTTTTATTCCGGGGAACAAATTTGAGAATCAAGTCTTCTTCTATTTTCTTTTCTTCTTCTTCTTCTCTTTTCTTCTTTTTATTTACTACCATCCCGCAATTGCCCTCTCGCCGCTGTCCACCATTCACCGTCCACCATCCGTTGGCTGCCATTGTCGGCAACCGATCGGTGAGCTCGCTGAGGCTCGCTTGGCCAAGGTGAGGTTAGCGAGCCTCCCGTGAGCTCGCTGAGGCAAGCCTAGCCACCGACGAGGCTAGGCGATCTCGCCGGTGGCTAGGCGGGCCTCGCCCAACTCCGCCGAGGCCGGCCTAGCCACTTAGGCAAGCTGGGAGAGGGCTAGGTGACCTCGCCCGCTTGCTGGTGAGGCTTGACCGATGAGGGCCAGCCTTGCCGAGGGTTGGTGATGCTCCGGTGAGATCATCGGCCCTCGCCCCCGGCCGATCGTTGGTTCGGCGATCGGCTGAAGAAGAAGAAGAAGAAGAATATGAGAAAAAAGAAAAAAAAAAGGAAAAAGGGAAGAAAAGAAAAGAAAAAAAAAAGGAAAAAAGTATAAAAATTATTTAAATATTAAAATAAATTGATTTGGAACATAATCAATGAACACGGTACCAAACACATTTCTAATCTAGAATCAGAAATTTTGAACAGCTACCAAACAGCTTAAAATGCTTAGAATCTGTTCCCCATAACAGAATAAAAAGAATAATTTCTTATCAGAATTTACTCCCGGGAACAAAATTATTGCCAAACGTGCCCCTAATATCTAACTTGAATTCACGTATCTACTTTTTCACGGAATTTATCAGAACTCATGTCGACATCATAGATAGATAAAGTAAAATACATGGGTTATTTTACTTTTAGACATCGTAAAATATTATGTCTTCATCTTAACACTTAGTTAAGTGGACATATATATTTTAAGCTTGAGCTCTTAATTATCACCAAGATAATAAGTTTAAAAACCGTCGCATCCTTATTTATCACATAATAAATAAAGGCGATTATCCATGTGAGTGGGCTAATTTTTTATCTGTCTGACATACCTTCTCAACTTTATATAATGCACTAAGCATTAAGATGCATAAACGTCAACCAAAGATTCATAGGCATTAATAATGAATACACAAATTCATTAAATGTGAACACTTAAGAGAAATTATAATATTCAGTACATCAGCCTCTACGTAGTCCTAGAGATTTCACATGGCTACCGAACACATCTCTAGGTATTGGTTTCATCATAGGATCTGCTACCATTCTTTGACAAAATTATGCTTGGTACCTATATGTTTGGTCTTGCCATGATATTTTGGATTTTTGGTGTACGTTATTGCTGCTTGGCTATCACAGTTAACCAATAATGAGTTTGTAGCATTCTCAATAATACCTAAATGATCTAAAAATCTCTTGAGCCAAATACCTTTTTGTATTGCTGCTGAAAATACCACGAACTTAGCTTCCATCGTGGACAATGCTATACATGTTTGTTTCTTACTACTCCAAGATATGACGCCATTATTCAGTAAGAAAAAAAATCTAGAGGTAGATTTTCTTTCATCTAAATCTCCTCCTCAATCAGCATTTGAATAGCCTTCAAGTCGCAAATCATTTCCTTGATAACTCAGCGTATAATCAGCAGTTCCCTTTAGATACCTTAGTATTTTTTAACGGTTTTCCAATGTGCTTAACTTGGATTTGATTGATATTTACTTACCATTTCAATTGCAAAACATATGTTAGGTCTTGTACACATCATTAAGCTTCCAACAACATTAGCATAAGGAACATGTTGCATTTGTTCATTCTCTTGTGGAGTCTTTGGACACATTTTATGATTCAATCCTTTACCTTTTACAATAGGAGTATCTATGAGTTTACAATCTTGCATACAAAATTGTTTAAGAATCTTATTGATGTATGTTTTTTGCAAAAGAGATAATGATCTCTTTGAACAATCTCTTGAAATCTTAACTCCAAGAATGTATACATCCACACCCATGTCTTTCATCTCAAAGTTGGAAGATAACTAACTCTTGACAGTATTAACAAACTCCATATTGCTTCCAGAATCAGTATATCATCAACATATAATGATATGATCACAAATTGATCTTTGGATCTTTTGATATATATATATATATATATATATATATATATATATATATATATATATATATCCTCATCGATCATCGAAAAATCACATGTTATTATGGCATTATGAAAATGTATATACCATTGTCTCGACGACTGCTTAAGGCCATATATCGATTTCAAAAGTCGACATACCTTTTGTTCATGGCCTTTCATAATGAAACCAACAGGTTATTCCATATATATTTCTTCATTTAATTCTCCATTGAGAAAAACAATGTTTACATCCATTTGATGTAACTCAAGATCCATACTAGCTACTATTGCCAGAATAATGTGAATCGAGATAAATCTCACCACATGAGAAAATGTTTCATCATAATCAATTCATTCCTGCTGATTATATCCATTTGTCACAAGACGAGCTTTATGTCTTTCTATTGAGTCATTAGCTTTATGCTTTATTTTGAAAATCCACTTGTTCCCAATGGCTTTGCGTCCTTTTGGAAGATCAACTAGTCCCAAACATGGTTTGACTTTATTGACTCAATTTCCTCTTCCATTGCATACATCCATTTTTCCTTATTAGGGTAATTTAGAGCTTCATTTACATTTCTTGACTCATCTTCATCTTGTGGAACAACCATGAAAATTTCCTATTCAATGTCAAAATGTCGACGGAGAATACTTTTGTGACTTATTCGTTGTACGGGAGATTGTACACTTTGCACATCATTGCTCATTATACTTACACTCGGATGAGATAATGATAATATCGTCTCATCATGTGGTTATAATTGAGAGTGAGTTGAATTCAATTCATCACTTCTCATGTTACTCTCACTTGGATGAACTCTACTAATTTCATTATCTTGATCTAAGGTTTCGCATAGGGAGTAATCATTACCTATTTCGTCATTCTTAGGAAATTTATTATTTAAGAATGTGACATCCCGTGATTCGAATATAGTTTTACTCCTACTTGTCTACTCACCTATAAACACATACCCTTTCGAGTATTCTGAGTATTTTATAAAAATACTCTTCTTGCCTCCGAGACCCAATTTCCCAAACTTGTGAGAGGGCTCATAAGTATAGGCAGCACAACCTCACAGTTTAAGAAAACTTAAGTCTAATTTTTACCTGTTCATAACTCATATGGAGTGGAATTAATTGATTTGGAAATGCACATGGTTAAATATATAAGCAATAGTTAATAAAACATTACTTCAAAAAGTGATAGGTAAGTTAGCATGCGCCATTATGGACATAACCATTTTCAGTAGGGTTTTGTTTTTTTTTTTTCTGCAACACCATTTTGTTGAGGAGTGTAGAGAATAGACAACTGTCTTTCTATTCTTTATCATCACATAAATTTCTGAACTCATCAAATAAATATTCTCGATCACGATCGGATCTCAATATTTTTATTTTCTTATCTAATTAATTTTCTGCCAAGCTGAAACAACTCAATGCTTCAGATTTATGATAAATTAAATAGACATGTCCGAATTGAGTATAATCATCTATAAATGTGATGAAATAAACAGTCTCACGCCTTTCTCTCACATTTATTGGACCATAGATGTCAAAATGGATTAATTGCAAAGAAAATTAGCTCTTTTACATTTTCCAAATAGTTTCCTTATTGTTTTTTTACTAGGCAATGCTCACATATTGACAAATTGACTTTTTCAATGTTGCCAAATAAGCCCACTTTGGCTAGTCTATTAATATGTTGTTGACTAATAGACCAAGTCTAGCATGCCCCATGTTCACATAATTATCATATGAATTTGAAGGCGTGAAAAGGGAATAAAAAACATTGACATTACCACAGTTAACATTCAATACAATAAAATCATCTAGAAAATAACCACAATTATAGTAGTTTGTATTCAAATACAAATTCACACCATTATTATGGAAGTTTAAACTAAAACCAAGCTTTACAAACACTAAAATAAACACTAAATTCCGACGAATCTTCAAAGCATATAATACATCATGTAGGAACAAAGTGCATCCACCATGCATGTTCAATTGCAGATGCCACCTTTTATTTCGGCTCGAGTTATTTCTCATATATCCACTTAGTTCTAGTCAGTATTTGTCGAAATTCCACAAATGATTCTCTATCCTTCGCTACATGGTCTGTTGCTCCCAAATTTACAGTCCACAAATGATTAGATTCAGTTAAAAACACAAAACTTGACACATAAGCAAAGTTTTTAAGAGTACGAGGGGTCACTACCTTCTTTGGCTCACAACAATTATGAGCATAGTAACCATTCTGGTCAAAATTATAACATTTCATCCTTGAAATTCTTTTCACTCGATAACGTTTTCCTCTCTTATGTTGGTTAATTTTAGTTTCTTACCGGCGTAAGTACAGCCAAAGTGCCAAACTTGGTACGAGGGGACACTTAAGTGCCAAAATTTGGAAATGTACACTTAAGTGTCAATTTCTTTGAAAAGTGGGACACTTAAGTACCACCTCTGGTGAATCTTACCAAAAAATCCTACGTGGCAATATTTAATTATTTTTGCTTGCCTACGTGGCTCACCAGAGAACTAACTCAGCTCTAACTCACCCGAAACAACGCCATTTCCATAGTTGGCCAAAATAAAACGTCTGAATCTACAAAAACGACGTTGTCTCCCAAATTGCCCCAAATCTAAAATCCGAAATCGGCCAAAATCCTTATTGAAGTGCTCAAATCCAAGTCTCGAACTCTAATTTTGATTTGCCCAAAATTCCATCATCGGATATTGGAAATGGAGAGCATGACTCGCAACAACACCTCAAATTCCTCTCATCAAAGCGAAGGAGAAGGCCAGAGTTTTTGTTTTTGTGGGTTAAAGAGTCCTAGAAGAACATCATGGACTCAAATCAATCCTAGGAGAAGATTTTATGGATGTGCTTGATATAAAGAAGGGTCGAAGTGCAAATACTTCAAATAGGTTGATGCAAAATTCTCTGACTGAGCCACAGATGTGATATTGGATCTACTTTATAAAAGATATCAATTTCCATCTATGTTCGTGGACAACTTGGACGATGTTGACTCAATGTAAGCTCAAGCATCTTTAGCTAAACTTTTCAAGAATGAAGTCTCAGCTCAAGCATCTTCAGCTAAACCTTTCAAGAATGAAGTTTCAAGGATGAAAATTGAACGGAAATGTTACCAAGCGTTTATTATGGTGTTGTTTTGTTGTCTATCATACTTTATGATGAAATGTAAAGAAATTGAAGATGAGAAAAAGTTTCTTTGACTGCTATAGTTAAAAACGAGTGGATAAATGTAATTGTTTTGGATTAAATGTAGGCTTTTTTTCTTTTGAAAAATGAGAAGAAGTTTGTGTTGTTCTACAAGATCGTTTGTGGCTTTGTTGTTGTTTGTGCTGTCAAATATATTGTGGATTAGTTCTTGTGTTTGTGGGGACGTTAAGGAAATTGAATGAGTGAATTAGATGCTGCTTGTACTATGTTTTTACTTGTTCTTGAATATAATAAACCAATAATGATAAATGTGTATTGGGTCAATGTATTGTGGTGGCTTTTGTACTTGAACCAAATATAAACATAAACCAAAGCAAATATTGGAATTGAATGGAGTCGCCATAAGTTAAATTACCATCACCTTCTCCGTTTTGCTTAAGACCGGTATATACACAAGACAAACATGAGTTATTACCCTAGTGTTATAAGTTGTATTTAATAATCACTTAAGTGCTAGTCGCGATGAAAAAAAGATTACTTAAATGTCAAGTTATTATTAAAGTGATCACTTAAGTGTCACTTATAATTAAAAATGAACACTTAAGTACCAAGTTTTTAGAATGTGATCAGTTAAGTGCCAATTTTTTGTAGGTTTTATCTAAAAATTGTGCTAGCCACCACCACCACCAGGCACCGTGCCACTAACCATCACCATTAGCCACATTAGGGCGCTCCAACCACCACTATGCTAGTGGTGTTACTGCACAAGATATTGGTGTAAGTTGAACCTTGCACTAGCTTGCAATACACATGGTGTAAGATATGCAACCGCACATTTGCACCATATGCAACATAAGCCCATAATTCCCACCACAAGCCCATAATCACCGGACATCACCAAAGTCACCACCAAGCCACACTAGCACCCCACCACATTAGTACCCGCACAACAAACTCACTACCACCAAGCATCACCATCCACCACCACCGGTCCACACTAACGCTCTAGCTACCACCACGGATCCAATACCAACGGTAGCATGTAAAAGCAGAATCCATATCTTATAAAAACAGAAGAATTTGACAAGCGTTAAGATCATTCCATTGATATTGATATTAAGTGACAAACTAAAGAAAAAAAGAAGATAACCATCCATAGCAAGTTATTATAAACGTTTACAAAATTGACTCCTAAGCTCCACAAATCTTATCACGCTCCATCTCATCAATTAATATACATAACACCCCATATTCATGCTTCTTTTGATGGTCCTTTCACTTGATTCATAACTCTTGCACTCTTTCTAACTGGACGTACAACTTCTTTTTCAACATTCTCAATATCCACTCACTCAAATTGAGCTGCAAATGTCCTGTGCTCAATTGATTCAAAAGGAGCTGCAACTGTCCTGTCAGCTGAATTAAATCGAGATGGACCCGCAACCGGAGTTTTGCTCTTCTTTCTTGTTGGCGCTTCTTTGTTTTCTTTTTGTTGGTGTAGCCGTTGATTTTGAGTTGGGCCCGAGATAGAACCTCCGAACTTCTCCCAAGCTACAAAAAAGACAATAAATTGTCAACAAAAGTCTGCAGCATAAATTAAATTAAATGCAGTCAATAAAACTTATATTCATAATGACCGGTTCCAATACGCTCATCCGTATAAATGCCATAACCATATTGTCTTAACCTCTTCCCTAACTATCCCCTCTTGTTTGAAGAGGGGCGTCGTTTCAAGAACTTGTGATTTGTTCGCTCTTTTCTTGCCGAGTGATTTCTTGGGCCCTTCAACTACAACTAGGGCTTCTTCGACCAATTCTTTAGCTGGGCGTCTTCTAGATGGTCTTTGTGTAGTTGCCCCTTCACTTGGCCTTCTTCTAGTTGTCATTCATGTAGCCCTTCAACTTTAGTGACACCTTCGTTAAGCCTTCTAGTGGTACTTGTGGTGACCCTTGTAGTGATTCTTCCGGTGGCCCCGTGATGACCCTTGTGGTGGCTCTTGTGATGGCCTTTGGTTGGGGGTTGAACTCCAACTTGCATTCTTCAAACTTGAGAAAGAGGCAAAAGACACCATAAATATAATATCAGGTCATATAATAACGTAAAGAAAAACTGAATACAAATTGTTGAATTTACTGGGTATTTCTTTCTCTACTGAAGAACAGTCGACTGAATTGGCCGTTTAGCTGCTAGGGCCAATCATTCAGCTAGTCGTCTTTTACCTTGTTTTCTTTGAACATGTTGTTCAGTTTCATGATTTATCGGGGTTCTTCTCGTGACCTAATAAAGACATTACATACAAGGTCAAATAAGATATTATGTACAATGATAAACCACAAAGCAACATAAACATAAATTTTATTTTATGACTTATGGAGGTTCTAGTTGTCGACTAAAGAATAGTTGACTCACTTGGCCCTTCCGTTTGCCTTTCTCCAACTGCTCTTCACTAGGCCCTTTAGCTGGCCTCAACTGTTCTTGTTGCTTCCTTAATTGACAACCTTTAATATTGTGCCTTGCTATGCGGCAATAAGAGCCCGATCATCTTTGCACCTGTCCCGCTCATTTTTTGCTGACCCAAGCCTTCTCCCTCCGCCACTCTTTGTCTTCGTTTTGACCTTCTAATTTTCTTCTTCAATGGCAAATGTTGAGATGCTTCATAATTCGTGGGCTCCCAAAACCTCCTACTTCTAATTGGCTGCATCATAAACTGGTACAAAGCAATGTATTTTGATTTTTTGTACCAATCATCGATGTAATCCTTTGTAGTGTGGCCCTTCAATTGGATGTCACATATGACATGTGCACAAGGAATTCCACTTAGTTGCCATGCTCTACATGAACACTTCCTTGTACTTAGACGGACAACATACTTATCAGAACCCTTCATTATTTCATATCCATCATCTCCATTCCAAATGGGATGACAATGCTTACTTGCAGCCAAGTTCTCATCCAATTTCTTGGCAATCCTAGGACAACATTGTTTAGTTCACTTTGCAGCCTCATCTCTTCGTTTCTGCAGCTGAGTTAGGACCACAATTTGTATATCTTCAAGCATTGAGATGGTTGGTTTGCATCGACATCTATTATCTTGAATTAAAAACTTCACAAATGTTATTGTCGATGTTATTGCACTTGAATTCCCCATTGAAGAATGCCCTATACCAATGCTTCGGTTCTAGTTAAAATAATGTAGTGCAACATTCCTTTGTCAACTCGAAGCAGTCCTTCTTTGGCTATCCTAAAGTTAGTCATGTTTTGTACTCTTTGCTAATTGCCAAAATTGCAATTGCAACTTATCCCCTTTGTAGGTCTTTGCTCAATTTCCGTATATGTGCCACACACACATTCGATGTTCAACATGGGGCAACAACTCGGTTACTGCCAGAACCAATCTCTGCAATAATTTAAAGTAAGAAATGTAAGCAAATAACATGTTAATATTACAAAGCAAACTATTGACTAAATTTTTCAAAAAGCAAACATTACTTTTTGTTGGTCGCTTATAAACGTCCACCCTTCCTCGTTTGTTATCTCTAAGTCAGCCATCAAATTTTTCAAGAACCGTGGACCAATTGTCCTTTTTCTCAATTTTACAACAGCCCAAGCTAATGGGAACATCTTATTATTCGCATATCTTCCAATCGTCGTAGCAGTTCTCTCTTGCACAAGCCCTTCAAGAAACTTGACTGTCCAATCCTATAATCCGTCTACAATCAGCTAAAAATCCTCGTTTGCATGCATCAAAGCACACATAAAACTTATTAAACTTGGTCCCACTATCGTAGCGGCCTTTCCATCACCTCTACATACACTTTACTTGAAGGGTTTTACAACCTACACTCCTAAGCATACTCCCACACCTACCCATATTCCTTGCCATATTGACCAATAAGTATCTTTATCACCTTTTGCTTTTCTCCTTTGCACTAACTCCTAGATATATTGATGCTTACATACTCCTTCACCAAAGCATCCTAAAGTCTGTAATTTTCATCTCGGGCCTTAGCTTAATCGATTGAAGAAGTGCTTGGACAACCATGCACTTGTTACCCTTTTGTTTTGAAAATTAATGGAACAAGTGTGTTTCTCTTAGTAGGCTCTAATCGGGAAAGACCTACCTCTTAACAAACGTGCCGTAAATCTTCCATGGACAATTTTGTTGCGAACATCTAGCTCTTATAAAGTTCTTAGTGTTTATAATGAAATCAATATTTCTTTGTGCAACAATGGAGTTCTTTAGTATAGCTTCCCTAAATTGTATCACATCTTGGAATTTCATACCTACTGAAAAGTAGGAGAGGCAACGGAAGGATCATAGGAAGGAAACTTACTTTTTCTTCTATGCACAGCTCCTTGATCTTCTTCAAGCTCGTCCTTGGAAGTAGCAATGTTGATGCTTTCTTCATAATCCGTCTCTTGGCCAACAACACCAGCATCTGCAGGGCCTTTGTCTCTGTTGGGAACTTCATCAGCTACCTGCAAAGTTGCAAATCTATCTGACAAAAAGTCCCTTTGTTTTTTCCTTGACCGTAAGCTCCTCCTCGTCGTCATCACTTAAGATTAAGAAATTTTCAGCAGCCAACCCTTCATCGTCATCATCACCATCACCGAATTCAGCTACTTCTCAATCTAATTCAGTGATTGTGACATCACCTATGTCACCATCACTCTAGTAAACAACATCTACGCCCCTTCTCCTCCCCCCTGTCTTGTCCATCATGCCCTCCTTCATCCCTAACTTCAGTACTAGCTTAAATATCATCTCCTCCTTCTACTACTTGGGTTCTATCGTTGTCATCATCTTCATCCTCATTATCACTATTGTATTCAACATATACTTTTGTCTCTTCGCCATGAAAATAATGATATAAGACATCCCTAAAACCATTATAATCTTCTAAATTTCTTAAACCATCTCTTAACCCTTTCCTAGGAACACATTTTACAACAACTTTTGTACTTTATAAGGTAAATATGTCACCATATCCCTAACAAATCCAATATAAGATGCCTTCTTTATATCTGAAAAAAAGATAGTACCCTCATTCCCCCTCATACTCCCACTCATCCTCCCCAATCGCAAAATACCCACCAAAGCAAACAATGACAGCAACACGTTCTTATCATAAGTCATTTCCGCAAACAAAGAGGAAACAAATACAATTAATTTTTAGGACCACATTCATGAAAGACAACAGACAATTGTATGTGGAGGTCCTTACACTTTTTATTAAAGAAAAGAAGAAAGAATGAAAGATGCACAGATCAAATGACAGCTTACTTTGATTATGTCGCATTCCCTTAAAATATGGAGAGGTCCCCATAAGATAAGCATGGGTCCTCATGACACCAATTTCAACATTGTAATTTAAAAAAAAAATGCCCAGAAGTCCCCATGACAATTACTCGAACCCTAACAATCACCATCGCACATCACATTTCACATTTGACCCATACAAATTACTTTCGCACATCACAATTCCACATCCGAGCCCTACGTCACACATCACAGTACTTAGCACCACATTTGAGCCTTATTTTCCCCCCGCCGAGCCTTGCCAAGCTCTACTTTTCGAGGTTGATCATAAACTGTCAATCCGAACCCTTAATAGGGTTCTAGCACCACTTCTAAGCCCTAAATCTTACATCAATACCATCCAAGCCTAAGATTTCTAGCCAACTCCCAAATCTTACATCAAGTTGGAGTCCTAATAAACGAGTCGAAGCCCTAATTTCACCACGGGAGAGGAAGAGAAGATACAGTGAGCAATGATGGCGAGCTACGACAGCAAGCTACAACAACGAGCGACGATGATGAGCGATGACTCGTGAATGGCGACCCGTGAAACGGCGATGGAGAGGACGTCGTATCCGGTGTGAAACGCGAGCGACCGCCGGTTAAACCCAAATAAGCTAAACAATGTTGTTTAGCACTATGGAAAAACGACGTCGTTTAGCTTGGCCAAGGCAGAGTGGATGGGGTGACATTGTTTTCCTCCTCCACTTGTGCCTTTTTTTTTTAAATAAAAATTGCCACATCGGTTAAGCATGTTGTTGGAAAATACCACATCTATATTTTGGCCAGATTTTGGCCGGATTAGTACTTTAAGTGATCCATTTTGTTCCGATTTTGGCACTTAAGTATACCTTTCCAAACTTTTGGCACTTAAGTATCCATTCGTGCCAAGTTTCGATACTCCAGGTGTCCGTATCTCGTTTCTTGCTAGTAGGACTTGATCCCTTACATTTCCACCTTGCGCTTGCACTTAGAGCTCGAAGCTCCTTCTAAGCTAGAACCAGCACAAAGCAAATATTTGTTCCTGCTCAAATGCCTTTAAACGGTCTACGATAGCTCAAGGTGGCGCACATCATTCTCGAAGTTCTTCCATAACATGATTAAAAACTTTTAGTGCTTTCTTACTTTTCAAGTACATATTGAATTTTCATATTCAATATTTCGCAATTCTCGCTGTTCAATTTCTCTTCTTGTTCAACTTAGCAATTATACTTTAGTTGCTGAAGCCATTGATATGAACATATTAGACACATGCACGAATTATTAATGTTTATCATTTATGCATCCATTTTGCATAAACTCACCATATTAATGAACAATTTTAAATAAGGTTTCAAAATCAAAATATTACTATGTTTCCAATCATTATCCAAAATCTAACTTGAAATTATCATTAACATAATCGTTCATGCAAAAATAAGTTCAAAAAAGTCACTAAAACTTTCTTGAACCGATAAAAAATTGTAAATTAACATACTAATTTACAACAATAGATAACATTGAACTTTCAATAATTAAATATGTCAATTACACTAAGTAATATATTCAAAGGAAAATATCTACTTTGAAGAGATAGTTACACCTAAAACATCTTAAACTAATCTAAGAAAAATAATTAATTAAACCCAAATATTTTCATTTATCTCATAAACTGGAAGTCTCTTCTAATCTCTTAGTAAATTTTTTTTTTGAGAATTTTGAAGGTACATTGGTCAATCACGGAAAAAACCTTTAAAGAGCCCTCATGCCACCTCCAAGGCACATTCATTCTCGCCATGTGACACTCAACCCAAGGGTTGAAGTCTTGAATTAACTCGATTCTATAGTACCCTCTTACAAAAGCTATTACAAGCCTTCTATAATTTGTGATCACGTTAACCTTCCATAGGCGATCTAATCGCTTGTCATTAAGGTAAAATAGTGTTCATTAAGGCTTCTAAGACCTTCTCAAAATTCGGCATAGGATAACCATTCCAAATGATTTCTTGTATCATCCGATTGACCCTAACTACGTGTGATACTACATAACCGTCATTCTACCGATAATTAGCTAATTCTATTTTTAGCCCTTAAAGTCTCGCATTTTCTTCATTCATTTTCAGAAATGTAGGCATGCGTGCAAAACACATCATGGTTCTTGCAACAAATGCATAACAAAAAAGATTACTTATAATCCACAACGAACAAATCGGAAAAACATAATTTTCCCTTCTTTTTTTTTTCTATTTTTTTTTTGCCGGTCAACGACGATCAAAGCAGGTCAACGGTGATCAATGTAGGTCAACGATGGTCAGCGTCGGTTAACGGTAGTCAACGATGGTCAACGGTCAATGATCAATGGCCAAAGCAATGGTCAACGGTCAACGGGTCAGCGTAGTCAACGGATTGGGTCCGTCAAACTAACCCGCCTAGGTGACGTCATCATGACATCACTAGCACGTACCCCGCACATGCGCGGCAACTGCCGGTTGACGTCACGATGACATCATCTTGTGCCTACCATGCACGCACCAGCGGTGCGCATGCGTGCCACGCACACGCGTGCAATTACTTGGGGAATTGTTTCGGCGTGTTTGTTGTATGCGCCCGATGACTCCGGATCTTCTAGTTGCGCGTCCGACGGCCCCCGGCGGCGGGCCACCCTTCGTTTTTCTCATCTCGACGAGAATTACGATCCTTGTCTATCAGAAATGAGTTTTGATTTACAAAAAATCATAAATGGGGTGAACTATACACAGTGTCGGGATTTCCATCCGAGCAAACCGACAAAGTGGTGTTTCACAAAAATTTCAACAAAAAAAAATTATAAATATCAACACTAATCGGGAAACATGAACAACATTGCTCGATACCAATGTTGGAAACGGATTCCCAAAATAACGATCCAACACTCAATCGACACAAAAAACGAACACGGAAAACATCCACAGAAAACATGTTACATCGATCATAAGGTATATTACTGAGTCGAACATACCTTATCTTTCTTAGATTAAGCACCATTATCGCAGTTTGATGAGGAATTCTAATACTGTTCTTCAAGAGGGAGAGTACTATTTTGGGGAAAAAATTGAGAGAACGTAGAAAATAGAGAGCGTGTTTCTTTTATTTTCAGATTACGTAGCAACTGCCCAGATTTCTCTTTTATTCAAAAATCCAGATTTTCTTTTATCTACAATAACTGCACTCTTCTTTCAAATGCCCCTTCACTTATGGGCCGGGTTTTCGGGCCCAACATGGGCGGACAGGTGGCAAGTAGCCCCATCAAACATAAAAAACCCATCACACGCAATTGTGTTTTCACGGAATGTCTAGTTACTTATTGGAACATTGATTTGTTTTTAACGTGTCTTGACTTGTCAACTTATGAACTCATCTTCTTTTCATTTCTTCCTTCTCCATTTCGATTTTTGCTTCATTCTGGTCGAATTTCCCCGGTCAATGGCCACAAAATTCAAAGTGAAGTAGCCCACGTTTTGCACATTTATTAAAAGCACATGGTAAAAATAGCTAGCAACGCACAATTACAATTTAGAAGAATCTTTGGAAAATCATTTGGAGAAAACAAGAAAGTGTAATTGCTAATATAGCGATGGGGAATCGACGACGACTTATCTAACTTGAGTGGAGTCTTCCACAAGCCAGGTGGTCACATCATCGACGACTTTTATAACAATTAATAATCAACTCCAAATCACGAAAAGGCAAAAAAGGGTTTTTTGGGGGAGGGGGGCATGAGAAAAAAATCCCACTTTTTTAAAATTATTTTCCTTCAAGAAAATTATCGTAAATAACAATTTTGTAATTCACGATGGGTCCATTAGATAAGCAACTAGATGTATCAGGATGACATTATATGTAAGCACGTAAAATGCTTTAAATATGAAAATATGGAGATATAATAGTCAAAAGAACTCATTGCTATTCAATTTGAATCGCTCACAAATTGAGGACATTATATTAAGTTCTAATAATTGCGTGTGAAAAAGGAATCATTCAAATGGCTAGAACAAGGGGTGTAGTTTCCCCACATAGCCCTAGGGACCACCACTTCTAAATACATTGTAAAGATACAACGTGACAAACTTACTACAATTGACCTTACTTTTTGTATTTTGTGGCAAAAAAAAAAAAAACCTTGCTTTGTTATTTATAAGTTATCCCATTTTAGACGCGGATGAGAATAATTGTGTCTTAAATAAATCATCATTGGACTAGCTGCCTTGAGTTATGTGAAATGTGTGAAAGCAAGTGAGAGGAAATCGTCCGGACCAACTACACAATTTAAGATGACTACCACAATTCAAGAAAATACTCTATCAAAAAAAATTCAAAAGAAGATGAATAGTATGTGCTTTATTCCTTTTGTGATTGACCGGATTACTCTACCATGGTAAAAAGAACAATAATTATTTTAAAAAAAAAAGGATGAAAATGAGAGGAACGTTCTGATGCAGCTAGACAGCCATCATCAGAAGATGAGTTAGAAAAAGAATGTCATTTCGTCGTATTAAATCGGGAGAGAGTGTGAACAGAATTAAATTACAGGAATGAGATACTCGATTATGTCTGTGTATATATACAAGTAGCTTCTGTTGGTGACAATAGCAACGGGCCAAGAAAACGAAAGATGACGAAGATGGCGGTCTATTTATCTTCATTTCACATTGAGATTGTCTATGTATCATCAGCTTTTCTTTAAAAAATATATAATAAAATTGGATGGTGAACCGAATAATCACAAGAAACCCATTCGACCAAAAAATAAAATAAATCACATGGAACCCTAATTCTCAAACTGACCAAAATCTTGTCCATGTCTCATTCTTTGATAGGTCAAGTCAACCCTAAAAATGATGGGGATCTCATTAATTTCCCTTCAAATGATTATATCGCCCTTTGAAAAGGAGACATTGTTGTGTAAAATTGGTGGTTCCAGGACAAGTTTTCCTTTGACGTACTTATTTTAAATTATTTTTTTAAAATGATTGTTAAAAACAAAACAAGCATTATTTTGAATATTCAACGGCCAACCTGCTTGTGAAAATTTCAAAGGTTCCGTAAGAAGAGAAACGCAAATTCCAAAACAAGGAAAAAAATGATGATCATATGTTGCAAGACGAGTTCCATTTACCGGGTTACAAAACGGTTAAAATGTCGCACGGTAAATTGTCATATTTTCTTAATTGAATACTCGACAAGCTAGCTAACTTAAACTGAGAAAAGAGCACTAGAGATGCTGACCATTAACATTAATTTAAGGACTTATAAAGATTGAAACGAGGTTTCGAATCAAGATGATAAAATTGAATGATTCGTCACATCGGTTCCTTCACGCGTGGGTTTACAATTTGCATGATGACTTTGCCCAAATTAAAAAGAAAAAAAGATGTAAAAAAAAAAAGCAAAAAGAAAAGAAAAAGCAAAAAAGAAAAAGAAAAAAGGAAGGTAGCTGCTAGTGAGCGTGATTTCCATAGAATCGAACCGAGAACCTGGAACTCTATGTTCTAGTTTGGTTCTCGGTTCCTAGGAGGCCGGTTCCGGTTCCATAGGAACCGGAACGCAGTTAAAAAAAAAAAACCTAATCCTCCACATCATTTCCCCTTTCTATGAGTAAATGTATCACATTGTCAAAAGTTTGATAAATATGTCATAATTGGCAAAGTTCGAATTTTTTAGGTCAATTTTTTTTTTTTGGTAAATTTGTCACTTTAAGAAAAGTTTGGAGTTTTTGGTAGTTTTTCCCCTTTAAAAAAACATGAAAATGAGAGGGATGTTCTTATGCATCTAGACGGCCATCATCAATTAGAAAAAGAACGTCATTTCGTCGTATTAAATTGGGAGAGAGTATTAAAAATAACTAAATTAGAGGGACGAGATACTCGATTCTGTCTGTGTATATGTACATGTAGCTTCATGTTGGTGACCATAGCAACGGGCCAAGAAAACGAAAGATAGTGATGACGACGGTCTATTTATCTTTTTTTTTATAAATATAAAACAAAATTGGATGGTGACGGATTTGACCCGAATAATCACAGGAAACCCTTTCAACCAAAAGGAAAAAAAAAAATCACAGGAAACCCTAATTCTCAAACTTGCCAAAATCTTGTCCATGTCTCATTCATGTTAGGTGAAGTCAACCCTAAAAATGATGAGCTCATTAATTTCCTCCAAAATGATTATATCCCCGTTTGAAAAGGAGACATTGTTGTGTAAAATTGGTGGGTCCGGGACAAGTTTTTTGTTTTAAGTACTTATTTTAAATAAAAAAAAAAAATTAAATGATTGTTAAAAACAACTCACATTCTTTTGAATATTTGAGGCCTATTTGCTTGCGAAAATTTCAAAGATTTCGTACACGAGAAGAAATGCAAATTCCAAACAAGCCAAAAAAACGATGATTATTTTACGTCGCAAGACGAGTTCTAATTACCTAACTACAAGAATGGTTGAAATGTCGCAAATTGTCATATTTTCTTAATTAAATGCTCGGACACGAGCTAGCTAACTAATTATTGAGAAAAGTACACCGAGAAAAGCTGACACTAACATTAATCTAAGGACATATAAAGATTGAAACGAGGTTTCGCGAATCAAGATGACGAAATTGAATGATTCTGATACGTCTCATCAGTTCCTTCACGTGGGTTTACAATTTGCATGATGACGTTTAAGCCCAAATTAAAAGAAATAAAAGATGGAAAAAAAAAGAGAAAAAAAAAAAAACCGAAATAGCGGGCCCATCTTAAGGATGCCACGCTTCTTCACCTGCTCCCATCTATTGACCCGAAGCTCATTTAAATGCATTTACTTCGGTATTTTTCAATCCCCGTCACCGGTATGCACTCGGAGCATGTGAGCCGACACCATAGAAGATTCAAATTTCGATATAAGACGACGAAGTCGAAAGAGAGTCGATGTAACCTTTTGCATCATTCGTTCAGCCTTTTATTCATTAGATTAGTACAGTAGTTAGCTCAAATTCATGCAGATTGAGGTAAAGCTCTTGTAAACATAAAGCAATAGGCTAGGTTTTAGTGGTGCATTGGCCTGTTCATCACTCCTATATCTGGCCTTCGCCAGCTGTCGACATTGTATGGGTATCGCAATGGCATAAGCATGATAAACATTCTCTAAGAACTATAGATGAAGATGGTTGATGATTCTAAGAGAGTAACCGAGCGATAAAGTCATCGAAAATCTTAGGTCTAAATAAAGCATAAGAGGTAACATTTCAAGATCTCTATGGATAAAATTTCTCGTGGCATCGTGGACAATATATCTTTGACCAAATCAGGTAGTTCGGTAGTCAATTCGTGCGAAAATGCTTGTTTTATAAGCCATCTACTAAAACGCGAAAAAGTGAAAACAAGAGGAGCAGAAGAATATTTCGCGAGCCTCCGTTTACCTGGTCTCTCTCCCTAGGCTTTGGTGGAGACCCTGCGGGGAAAATAAAGTGACGGATGTTAATTGACCCTGGTGAGAACTACTCAGATGGTTTAGAATGAGTTTCTTGACTCTTAACACAAAGCCGAAACAAGAAGGAAAGAAAGAAGGCAATCATCATACTCAAACCCATCGAGCAAAAGAGAGGAAAAAATCCAAAGACTGTCCCATTTATTCCTCCCTCCTTTCTTGCTGACTATGAACCACATAGCCTTTGACAGGGTTTTCAACAAACCCCACCACTTCCTGGAAGGCGGCCAAAATTTTTCATGGGAACTCAATTGGCAAAACTTGAATTTAGAACGCAATTAGCATAATTAAAAGGTTTAGGATTGAATTGACAAACGTGTAAAAGATTTATAACTTTTTAGACTACTTTTTTCCATTGTCCAATAACAATTTATAACATCATTTCATATAAACTTTATAATTCCGACATTAAAAATAGTATTTCTCTTCAAATACACCTAATAATACCTTGTGAATTCACGAACATAAATGCTAGCAACGTTCACGATTAACGTATAACAATCGGTTGACGCTTTCAAAATATTGAAATTCTTTTCTCCATCATTGACAAATCTATTGTGGAGAGATCATTGTGTAGGCTAACTCTAATAGTCTATATATATATATATGTATACATGTATACATGTATACATGTATACATATACATATATATATACATATGTATACATATACATATGTATATGTATATGTATACATGTATATATGTATATGTATACATGTATATATATATGTATACATGTATATATATATATATATATACATGTATACATATATATACATGTATACATATACATATATACATGTATACATATACATATGTATGTATATGTATACATATGTATATGTATATGTATACATGTATATATGTATATGTATACATATATATATATACATATGTATACATATACATATATATATGTGTATATACATATACATATATGTATGTATGTATAAGTAAACTTCACTTAAATATAAATTTCTACACATTTTTTTCGTTGCACATGTTTCGACTTACCTATAAAATGAACTTGCACCATCAAGGCCCTGGCTGAGTGCAAATGATGATCTTTTTATATAGAAAAAGAAAAATTGATCCTCTAAATTATTTGGCCAAAAAAATTGTAGTTAGTGGAAAAAAAATTAAATTAGTTTGCATCAAGGTTAAAAAGTGAAAAAGAAAATGTCTATATTTCGTAAGTTGAGGTATTTGAACCTTCAAGTTACGATAATCCAATTGTCGTCCACCTAAAACTGAATAAATAATCAAAACAAAAGGCTGGCCGGAAGACTAAAGGAAATTTATCTTCACTAGGATTAGATTCATCGTGATCATTTCATGAAACACAAACCGATATTGAGTCATGATCAACTTGTCAAATCTCCTAAATGGCGAAGGCAATCTCTTTCATTTAGAGGATATTTTCATAGCATACCGAAGAATTGAAAATGATACGGGGTATAAACGAGAGGAATCTTAATTTGTGTTTCGTATAAATTGTCACCAAAGCTATTAAAGTAGTGAAGGGCAAAAACCCTACAAATTGAGCTCATGAGCTACTTTCATTAATTCGCCAACTCTACGTAAAATTTTGTCCCTCATGGGCAAAATGTGACCGTATAGTTGGTACCACGTGGGCAAGTGAAGGTTGCTGGATCATCTCGTGGGTAGCTAAAAGCATCCGGGCACCTATCTTTGAAAAATTGGGAGTAAGCAGTAGAGCCACAGCTCTCGGACGCATTGTTGCAACAATACTTGGTGGTCCTGAACACTGTGCACGGATCTTGGCACCCCCCAGGGGCCTTCAGCTCCGCTGGGCACTGGCTGTTGACGTCGTCTGAGCACTTGATCCCCCTGCACGCACCGGTGGTGGGCCTCAATTGCATGGGGATGTTGAAACCGTTGACGAGCGATATGTCCAGGACGTCCCAACCGTTCTGGCTCAAGTTGAACTCTGCGACGGTGCTGGGCGGCGTACCGGAGCTTGAGCAGTCCAAGAGTAGGTCGCAGTCGCCAGTGTCGCAGAGGCCCTGGCCGTTGGCATCGAAGATGCAATTGGTCCGGCCCCATATGCGCTCCGTGGTTGTGCCCGCGCCCACGGATAGGACCCACGTCTGGCCAGGGTCAAGTCGGCGCCCGCCACCAGGTGTTGCCGCGGCCCAAACAGTGTATGTGCATTGGTTGACAACCTTAAAAGTAGCTGCAAATGTGGAAGTGAGGAAGAGGGTCAGTAGAAGGGACGAGATTAGGGACGGAGGCCGAGTATTGAGCTCATATAGGTTCTTGAACACTTGACCGGGACACAAGTGCTAGAACCGCTTGAAGAAGAGCCATTTTTTCCATTGAGCTCCCCTCGCTGATTATTTTGACTCGCAGAGGGGGTCTATGTAGATTGAGGAACCATAGACTTGGCGTAAGGAATGGGGAAATCGACGATAAAATGCCAGTGAACTTTCCCAGAAATTTCTGTGCAGACGATCGTGTCAAATGGGGGACAAACCACGAGTCAACGAATGGATATACGCGCCTTTCGCGGAGGCCGCGTAAGGACTGAGGACTAAAGAGATCGAGAGAGGAACTTCTCTCAGTTTGATTTAGTCAAAGCACATGTCATCGATAGAAACTAGAAACCCGTGGCCACACGGCATCACTCTTTCGTGCTCATCTTCCCACCCACGACTACGTGGGCCAAAAATTTAACTCCGCTCTTGTCGGTCGTCGGATTCAAGGTTCATTGAATTTTGCGTCGGTGTCCGATCTAAAAAATGTCAATGTCAAGTCTTTCGAATTTGAACGCGGCAAGTTCGCTTTGATTTGATTATATGCATGGAAATTTTACCCGGCATTCTTGTTAGTTGTCAAATTTTTTGTCACAGTCGACTATTAGATCTTGCGTAGGTGTCTGCTCTAAAATTTGTCAACGTCAAATATGAACACAGTAAATATGCTATGATTTTGCTCATAGCGAAGTAAATTGAGCCCTCCCTTCCCTTAATGATATGATCACTGAGAATAGATAATAATCAACATGTCCATTTAAAGGATAAAGTGCCGAATACACTTCACATAAGCGACGCCATGTTAATTATTTATCTTTGTTAGGTATAATTTATCGATAGTTCATACGGATTTTGTTAAAATCCAACTAAAGAATGTTTGTTATTTTCAAAGCACCATCCCTCCTGTGTCATGTGTAATAAATCTATTAAAAATAGAAAAAAAAAACTTTCTTATTAGATTTGATAAACGAGTGACCTAGTGAGCGCACTCATTGACAAGATCCATACTAGAATACCCATATAAACTTGTGCAGCCCCATAAGTCATAGATGTACTTACTCATAAGTTGGTTTAATTGTCTAGGGTTCTATGAAAAAGTGTTCCGAGGGCAATAATTAAATAATCAAATGAGTAAATATTGCAATTTCAAATGCACAACTATATGCTCAATCACCATTAATTGATGCTTTATTAGATAATTAGGCTTCCTTTTATTTAATTTTATGTTAGGTGCTCTTGTTGCACCTTCTAGAGAACAACTACAAAAGAAAAGAATGACTCAAAATGATTAAGACTCCATTTGTTTCATAAAAATGAATAATTGAGAAAATATTGTTCTAAAAATAATTATTTGTATCATTTAAAATAATTAGTCAATGTATAATTTTTAAACATCAATAATAATTTATGTCTAAATAATTTTGTAGACGATAAAATATATTTTGTTAATTTTTTTCTGTGTGTGATTTAAGCAATTATTTGTTTAAATCCTCAAAAACAGACATCACTTTGAGACTTTTGTTTAGTCAAGACAAGACTAAGTCAAACTCGCAAATGTAATGAAACTCCTTGGAAAAATATTTGATTTAACTTTCAGTCAAGCACGTAAAATTCAATTCTCCTGTTAATCGTAGCGTTGCGGTCGGGTTTTAACATGTTTTTTTGGTCTTCACCCTTATTCCCTGCATATTTTTAGGTCGAGATTGAATTGACTATTATCAAAATAGATCTAATTTTTTTTACTTTTTTTTTTTTTTCTGAAACCCCTCCTTAGAAAATTCTTAAAAAGATTAATAGCTGCAGAAATAATCTCTGGGGCCAAATCACAATAAAAACGCACTAAAGAAGAAAAAAAAAAGGTTAGTTTATCACAAAAAAGTTTGTAACAAAGATTATTTCAAACTTTTTTCATAAAATAATAGAGAGCATCGTCTATTTCCATACTTACATTTGTGAGGGCAAAACACAACCCTATAGTCGGTTCCGCCAGGGCAGGTGAAAGTACTGGCTAGATCATAATCCTTAGGGTAACTGTAAGCATTGGGGCACCTATCCTTAAAGAACTTGGAGAAATTCGTGGGCCCGCAGCTTCCGGAGTTGCAGCAGTGCGGTCGGTCTTGAACACGGTGCGGGGTTGTTGCAACCGCCGGCCCCTTCACTGGGCGGGGCACTGGCCGTTGATGTCGGCCGTGCACTCGATCCCACGGTTGCACCCATTGGATGTCGGGCTGAAGTTTATGGGGACGTTGAAGCCGTCGACCAGGGAGATGTCAAAGAAGTCCTTGCCGCCGAATTGGTTCAGCGCATACTCGGCCAGGGTGTTTGGGGGCTGGCCGAATGATGTGCACTCGCGGACGCCGCCTGGGGTCGATCGGCACTTGCCCTTCCGGCCGCATCAAATTGGCGATTAGTCCAGGCCCCGGATACGGGCTTGTTGAGTACCTGGGGCTCACGGTCAGGCTCCAGGACTGGCCTCGGTCAAGCCGTCGGCCACCTCCTGGGACCGCCGCAGCCCAAACCGTGTAGGGGCAATTGTTCCAAATGTCAAACGTGGCAGCACTGGCGCAAGTGAGGAAGAGGGCGAGCAAGAGGACGGAGGCAATGCAAATGGCATGGGTGCGAGCCATGCTTGGGGTTTGCTGAGAATTAGGGTTTGTGTGATTTCTCTAAGTGATAGTGCTTGTGGAGTAGCTTGGTGGGTAATGAAGAAATACATGAGGATTTATATGGGGGCGAGAGTGGCTAAGGATTGTTGGAGAGAGGCCAAGAGGTGTTCCTACAAGGTTAGCTGATTGAATATTAGACACGGTCCGATAACGTTGTCCTTGGCTTGGCTCGAAGACGATTGGACGAGTCAAGAACGAAGATAAAGCCTCCACGATGCACAAACCAATGAGAAAGTGACGCGTCAGCGTGCACCAAGTCAGCGTGCGCCCCGACCAATGATAAAGTGACGCGTGGGTGCGCAATGGCCCCACTGGTTTTCTGCACAAAATATATTATTTTCCCTTTTTTATTTAAAAATTTACGGCCCTTAGTAGACTTGCTGCTGCTTTTTTCTCTCCCCTCTCTTTTGGAGTAGGCCTGCACGCGTTAATGGCGCTTTCTCGCTTCTCCTTTCTGAAGAATGGATACCCCCACGCTGCAGCTTCCCTTCCCTCCTTTCTTTCCTTATCAATTCAAAATTTTGGATGAGAATTCGCTCTCTAAGTTGCGTTGCTTCTCCCGCCGGCTCCAGGGCTGGGTCATCTCCGCTCTCTGGCCCAAAGCACGTTGCTCCTCCACCTTGCTCCGGCGCTGGCTCATCTTCGCTCTCTGCCCCAGAGCGCGTTGCTTCTTCGACCTGCATCGTTGTGTTCCTTCTCCGCTCTGCTCCAGTGTGGTTTCCTTGCGCAAGACGGCGAGGAATGTTCTTGCTGTAAGTCGCAGATTCCAAGTGATAAGAAGTTCCGGCTCTCTCTGATTCGGCTTCAGATTTGCTACGTTCGGGGCTCATAACAGTGAGTTGATTTGGCGAATGCTTGCCGCGACCGGCTGCGTGCAGCGACAGAGGTGGAGAGAGCGAGTGGAGGAAGGTGATGGAGGCGTCGTTAGGAAAGATGGACGAGGAGGTTGGAGAAAAGGGGGTGGACGCGTCGATGAGGACGGCGGGGTCGATGGCAGTGGTGGCGGTGGTGGGGAAGGAGGAGGTTGTGGTCGCAAGCCGCGGGGATTCGCGAACGGTGTTGTGTCGTGGCGATGTGGTCGTGCCCTTGTCCGTTGATCACAAGGTGAGCTCTCGCTTCGTGTTTGTTCGTTTCCATTGAAGCTGTGGAGCTCAGGGGATCTGTTCTTTTCTTACCCCGAGAAGACACTTCATTTATTCAAACATGTTGCCAGAAAGCTTGATCTACAAGTCTTATCCTTTTTGTCTACTACGTGTCGTTTCTGGGTTATACTTCCAAAAGATCACTTGGTGTTCTTTCAAAGGTGCTTAATTTATTAGGTTGACTTTGGGGTCATGCTTCGCAGGGTGGACATCCTATGATTAGGGGAACTTGCTACACTCTGGCATTCTCTGTTTTTCGTTCATGGTTATGTAGACAGGCCAAAGCCCATATTGCCCCGTTGGTTTAATCAGTGAGCTAGAATTCATCCCTGTGATCTTTTGTGGTCAGCCACACATTGTTCATTCTGCAATTCTTTCATAGAACACTATTGAAATCACTTCAACTCGCCACAAACGGGTAATAGCTAGTGGTGCCCCATCGCAATATGGCATGTTACTGGGTTGATAAATGAACGCAAACCTTTGAAAGCTCTTGCCAATACTTTTATACCGTCTCTTCTTCAATGACATGTCTATTTTCTGATATTGTTTAACAGTAACAAGGTCTTCAGCCAGTGAAAGAGAGTAAAGTCATCTTCATATTGAAATGGTACAGTTTGAAACGTGGGAAGATTTTCCTGAGCAACATCTTTAGAGCATGTCACAGTAGATACTCAATTAGTTGCCAATGCCAAATTGGTAGCAGAATAAATTACTTGAGCTAAAGTGAAAATAGTTACGTCCTGCCATGCGTCATACCTTGAGTTAAATCTCTTGGATTTCGATTAAAATGGCTTACTAACTCCCCTGGATAGCCTGACAGGCCTGATGAGAAGGAGAGAGTGGAAGTAGCTGGTGGAAGGGTCACAGATTGGAATGGATCCTGTGTCCTAGGCGTGCTTGCTACATCGAGGTCAATCGGTATGCGGAGCTTCATCAATCAAATGGCTGTAATGACGGACTTTATTCGATGCTTTTATGCATGTAATATTGGTTTCCAATTGCACTGATTAGTTCAGCAAGTGCTAAGGAAGTCAAATTTGTGGTTAGCATTAGTACTATTGTGGTGCCAAACCTCTGTGCTTGAAGGGAACATATTGAATCCCTCAGATTCTAGATTGGTAACAAGTTGTTTGAGTGCACCTTAGAATTGGTAACTGCAACCTTTCGACATGTACTGAAACAATGCCGAGGGCGAATTACCAACAGGGATCAATAACCAACACCTCCCATGCATAAGTTAGGTAAAGACTGGCTTTTTCTTTTGTACGTGTGCCATTGTGTGGTGTTTGTATCTGATAACGGCGTTTGCTTGCTGCAGGGGACTATTATTTGAAGCAAAACGTGATGGCTGAGCCAGAGGTCACGGTAAGCAAGAGAACAAAGTTGGACGATTTCCTTGTGATAGCAAGCAATGGGTTATGGGATGCACTCTCTAATGAGGTTGCCCACCAGGTCGTGAGGAGATGCCTCAACGGACATATAAAGAGGAGGTTCCCTAAGGAGCTGAGAGGAAGTAATGCCGCCGAGGTGGCTGCGGTGCTAGCCGAACTAGCTGTGGCTCAAGGTAGCCAGGACAATATCAGTGTGATTGTGATCGAGCTGAAGAAACCAAACTAGTAAAATGTAAATAGGTACTCTGCAACTGAGAACGTTTCTTTATGGCCGATGTTGGGCTAATCAATGTTCATCTTATATAACGACGTCAAGTTGTTATTAAAATGCCAGATCCTTTGTGTCATTGCTTTGTGTTGTTTATCTTTTATACCTCAAATGATGAACTTTTTTCCCAAGATTGACAATTACAACAACAACATTGTGTTGGAGACTGTTGAATCTCTACCTGTGACAGATACTATCTCTATATCCATCCATTAGGTGGAGTCCACTTGAGCTTACTACACGATATGCCAGTCTTGTTCAATTGGTAAACTTGAGAATGTCGAGTTCAGGGTACAAGTGGTTCCTAACTAGAAAAGATTATGAAAATAGATTATGACCCAACCTCACTTTTTGGTACACAGATCCTCTGCGTGCATAATGAAAAAGTAAAGTAAAGAGGAGTGCAGGAAATTCATGAACAAAGTCAACATGGGAAGAGCTCTCTCCAAATGAGCAAAAGTAAACTTTCATACCTTAAATTCTTCAAAAACCGAATAGACACAGCTCTTTTGCAAAAGGCTATATCCTAATAAACACAAAAATTGTTGCAAAGCTTTTTAAAAACACAATCAGCAAACTATAATCGGCAAAGTTCAAGAAACAAAAAGGACTCCGCAAACTATAAGGAAGCCCTTTCTTTTCTCACTTCTCAGCAAATCATTCTTTGGTGTGGAACATCTCAGACTCTCTTTTAATCGGCAAAGTCGAGGGGAAAGAGGATGAGCACCTGTTTTATAATGTCTCTTCACTCCTTTCGTCCTCCAATCCTCACCCTTATTCAGCTTGGAAGCAGGTTCCAACATCATGAAGCGAAGACAAAAATTTTCAAAAAGAAAGAAAGCGAGAACTTTCTGAGGTCGTATCCAACAAGTATTGCTGCACAATCCTTTACATCCCTGAAACCCCAGAAAAACTGTGCAATTACTTATGAAGCTGGAGTATCTTCCTATGCCATAGTGTAGCTTGAGATGGAGATGTCCGCTTGAGGCGAAGCGTGGATGTACACAAACTCGAGGGTCTTCCCTGAAGGTAAAAGGATTGGATCCAAGAAGGGAACACATACAAGTCGCCGGACTTGGTTACTGCCCACAGAGGACCGTAGAGCTTGGAGATCAACAGGTTGACATATTTCAGCGTCTTGTCCAACTTGTCGGTCACCACCGTCAAGTATCTGCGGTAAGTTCTCCCGTTGGCAGTCCATGACACCGTTGGCTTCTGCTCGGTGGACAGCTCATTGGAAGCTGTTACTGGAATCAAGAAGGCAACAGCAGATGAGAAAGGTAATTGAATCACAGAATTAATCAAAGAAAACAAGGGAAGGCAGAGGAAATTGTACCAAGAGCGGGACTTGGCTCTGCCATGGCTGCTTTCGGTGCAGGAACAACCACTCCATTGAATAGAAACCCATCCATCAGATGCCGAAATATGTCAAGACATTGCTTTTGTCTGAAATAACAGCAATTTTCAAAGATCAAATACCTAGAAGGAGCCGACCATAACCGCCGTGACCACCACTCAACTGGGCTAATATGCCAAGGAGTGGAGCGTTGTTGTAAGTAGCAGGCTCCATTTGCTTGTAATTGTCTGTTTGATCAGCAAAGTTATCATATGCATCGGGGCCACTGACGATAGCACCTGAGGGGATTGGGTTCGCTCGCTTTCCAGCTAAACCAGGTGGCATAACTGCCTCAGCAGCTCACCAAGGACGAATCCTCCTTGATGGACGCAATCGAAGCCGCCCAGTGATGGACCTGCCTTGGGTAGTTGTTCCCATACCTAACCACGTAGCTCGTGGCTCTGGGGTTGTCTCCCATGGTATAGTCCATCTGCATATGTTCAACATTCATGGCCAGAATGTTATTCCATTGTATCTTGAGCTAAGGAAAGAAATCGAGATTTTCCAAGCACAAACATCGAATTGTCACATTTTCCTCAACTAACTGATTGTATCAATGACTAGGACACGATCAGAAAGATTGTATTGCCTGAGATTTCGCAAAGGAGGGGAGTTCTGATGATTGAATGCTACCGGATTGCAAGCTTTTGCCTGATGAAGAACAAGGAAGGTATAAGTCATTGCAATCAGCTAAAATATAACAATAACAGGGAAGAACAAGGAAGGCGTAGCCTGTATGATCCCTTCCACAAAAAGCACTAGATCACCAACCAGGACTCTCGCTTCTTGAAAACTTGGCTGCAGTGACCTAACAGGGGTCGACAGAGAATGGACTTCAAAACTCTTCATTATAGAAGCCACTGCAGTAAGTCGCCCCGAACATGAAGATGGCTGGTCATATCCATCATTTGATAGTGGAAAATTAGGATAAAGTTCGAGCGGGCTCGATAAGTCATCGACTGTATCTTCTTCAACATTGTCAATGTTGAGGTTAGGTTGCGACAGTCAACATCTACGAAACAAAACCAGGACATCAAGGTCTGCACATAACTGGCTTGCACGTTTTCATTCCTTTCAACTCCCATCGATCCAGCATATTGACGTACGCTTCAATTTTGTTCTTTTACCATTGCCCCAGCATTCTTGACCTATCAATCCAGCATATTGATGTCCACTTCAACACCAAGTAAACTAGTTCCACGCAATTA
Source organism: Eucalyptus grandis (assembly GCF_016545825.1). Classification (NCBI taxonomy): domain Eukaryota; kingdom Viridiplantae; phylum Streptophyta; class Magnoliopsida; order Myrtales; family Myrtaceae; genus Eucalyptus; species Eucalyptus grandis. The sequence goes on from NC_052612.1 coordinate 12,203,249, forward strand.
TTTGCAATCAAATACACAGGCAGAAAAATGGTCCAGCCCAAAGTACCGAGGATGTAGCCGAAGCTCTTAAGGCATTCCCCGGGCTGAGCAAGGTCGCTGTGGTTCTTCTTGATAACCTCGTTGCACTAACCTAACAGCTCCTCGAACGACACGGTCCCAGACGACATGGAGTCAAGCAAATTGAGATCAGTACTCGTAGTCAACACGCGTCGGTTCACGCACTGAATGAAGGTCGAAGAAGCTAAATCTGCGATCAAAACACCAAAAAATCAATCGGTTGAGAAGAAGGAAAACGCATGACCCGAAATAAAAATCATCCCTTGCAAATATTCTCGGCTCACAATCCAAAGGAAACGCCAAGGGCCTGTTTGTTTGTGTTCCTGGTTGGTGTTTATGAACACAATTTCTTTTTTTTTTTCTGAAACAAAAAATAAATAAAAAAGCATTTGTTTAGATTTTTGTTTAAAATCTATTTTATATTTTCAGGAATAAATTTGAAATAGAAACAATAAATTAAAAAAAAAACTTGTTTCAAATACTTTCAAGAAACAATTTCTCTTTCTCTTCATTTTTTTCTTCTCTTTCTTCTCTTCTTTTTTTTTTGGCCGGTGGTCGGCGACCAGAGCCATCGAGGGCCGGCAACCTTCGTTGAAGTGTCGCCGGTCCCCGACAAGGCTCAACCTCGCCTTGGCTAGATCGGCTCGAGCTCGCCCGGATCGATGAGGTCGAGCTCGCCCGTTGCCGGTGAGCCTCGGCCTCGCCAGAGCCACCGCCAAGCGGCTTTGCTAATGGCTAGGCTAGCTCGGCCTCGCCGTGGCCGGGTGAGCTCGAGCTCACCGAGCTCGCCCAACCACCAACGAGCTCAATCTCACTTGGCCAAGGCAAGGCCGTCGGCCCTCATTAATTGATTGCTGGCCATGGCCAAGACCAGCCACCGACCAAAAAAAAAAAAAAAATAAAAATAAAAATAAAAATATTAAAAAATTTAAAAAAATTATATAAATTTACTAAATATGTTCAGGTTCTTTTTTTATTTTAAAAATAAATTTATTAAATGCGTTTTTTTATTTAAAAATTATTTTTTGGAGCTGAATCCCTAAAACAATTTTTGAACATAAACCCCAAGTAACTAGTTGTAGCAAGTGAAATGAGAAGAGATTCAACTCAGTGACACGATTCACAGCTTTAATAGCTAGATGGAACGAGAATCGAAAGAAGGGAGGAGAGAGGACCGAGAAGGATGGAACGGCATTGGCGCTGCTCTGCAGTTGGTTGCAGAAATGGGATCCTCGATCTCAGCCGCCACGGCAAATTAATGCGCAAATGAAAGCTATGCCGGAGCAGAGACGGAGCAAGTGACGGAGCAAAGAGCGAGCACTGGAGCAAAGACAGAGGAAGCGACAGAGCAGCGAGCGAGCACCGGCATAGAGATCGAGCGAGGGTCGAACGACAGCGAGGAGCGGCCGCTTGACGAACGCCGGAACAGCAACAACAAGCGTGGAGTAGCAAATGAGAGCAAAGCAGAGACTCAAAATGTGAAAGCCTTCGCTCGCTTGAGAGAGGAATTGCTATTTTTCTCCTCGATCAAAAGTTTGGACATTTGGACATTTATCATCAATAATTCGGGGCCAAATTGGGCGATCGAAGTTCGGGGGACGAAATCGCACATTAGAAGGAAAGAACGAAAAAAAGGAGGAGAAAATATAATAAATGCGTGCGGATGATCATTTTAAGTGCAGAAATTCCGTACAACGCCACATTGATCCACGTGGTGCTTCTTGATTGATCTGGGACCTTCCAATATTTTCTTATCCGTAACGGATCGAACAATTTTTAACATTAGGGGTGATCGGTTCCCGGTTCGGTCCGGTTCCACCTTGGAACCGGGAACCGGACCGGGAGCACCGGTTCCCAAAATTGCGAACCGTGGACCGGACTGATTGGTCCTAGGACCGGGAACCGGACCGACCATCGGTTCCGGTCCGGTCCGGTCCGGTCCAACAAAATTGGCTCTACTTTTTTGCACTAAAGAGTGATCGTGCTTCGGATCGATTAATCCAATTCGGTTCTCGAGCAATTCAACAAAACTAATCACACATATTTCCACGTACAAAATATTCAAATGTGATTCACACTTCGTGTGTTTCACACTTAACTTTAACCATGAAAGCCGTGAATAATTTGGCTAAAAGTTATGCATGGCTTAGATTTTATAGACAATCTCTGCTCTTTAAATGTTTAGTCAATGTGGGACTCTTGGAAGCTTAAAGTGTCTTGTGGGTCTTTTGGAACCTTAGTCCCACATCAAGTAGAAGATGAAACTAATAGAAAATGAGAAAGAAAATTGACAAAAACTGAGAAGGAATTGGAGGAATTTTCTGTATTGTGTATTGCTGTGTTTGTACATGTATTACACACCTATTAATAATACAAGAAAAGAGTACAATAGGAAAGAATATACAAAATAGGTTGTGTTCCTATACTGCTGTCCTAATATCCAATCTCATGGATTCATAGAATTAATTAACCGTATTTAGATAATTAGAATAAAAAAAATCATATTTCCAACAAAAATTAACAAGGAGATTTTTTTCTATAAATAAAAGAGTAATAAAAATAGTTTTAATGGTCTCTTGGCCACGTAAGATGATGCTACCTCAAATTGCAATTTTGGTTGCAATAAGTTATGATGTTTATATATTTTATTAATTCTATGTATATAAATTTATATATAAAAAAAATTTGGTTAGGTCCGGTTGGTCCGGTTTGGTCCGGTTCCCACATTAGAACCGGGAACCGGACCGACCGGCCACCGGTTCCAAGATTAGGAATCGGGAACCGGACCGCCAACCGTGGGAACCGCCCAAAACCGGCCGGTTCGGTCCGGTCCGGCCGGTTCTCAGTTCGGGCGGTTCCCGTTGCACACCCCTATTTAACATTGCAAAGTTAACGAGTTTTTTTCCTGCAGACCAGTGGAGCTGTCTTGCCATGCGAGTGCTTTAGAGCTTTATCACCAGGAAGCGGCTAATGGGTTTGGCAATTATCCACCATTTAGGCCATTCTGCTTAGAAACTTCCAACCAATTCGCGGTACAAAACACGAGCCCAAAATACGAAATCGAGGAAAAGCAAGAAGGAACCGAGCAGAGAGAATTAGCAGGTGAACTTCTGCAAGACAATTATGTGACCTACAGCCTACCTTTTTTAATATATCTACATGTTATTTGATAATTACACACATTAATGTTAGAGAAATTATTAAGTGACAGTCTCCAATTTGCTATGATAATAACAGTTTGTTTTAGATCACAAAAAACTAATTAAAAATTATTGTGGATCTACTCTTTCAAGAATTAGTAACTCACAATAAATTATTATTTTCACAGTAATTCAAAAACTGTTATGATAGCAAAACCCTTAATGTAAAGGAAAATGTTAATGCTGTCACCTAATGCAATTTCACCATGCCGATCATATGAGTATTTTGAGTTTTGAGTGACATCATGTGCTTCTTTATCATACACATCATTTCATGTGAAAGCCCTATTGTGAAATCTCTCTCTAGTGTGAGATTGCTGGGAACAATAAGGTCATGTGTCAATCGCACCAGTCTTACAAAGTCTATGAAATAACTTGGTTTAGGAGTTGTGGGTGAGCACAAAAAGTTATGCTATAATTCGAAATAGCATATACTAAATAAAAATTATTTTGTTAACTAACATGATTAAGGAATTTGCTACTCTTTTCGTGATCTCGACTTCAAGCCTTGTTGAGAGCTCTTCAGAAGTTAAATCCTAAATGCATTGGGCTGATATTGGGGAAATGTTCCCTTAGGATAGCCTTAGAAGTCAAACATCTAGTTGAGGCGCATGAAAACTAACTCTGACACTATTTGACCTCCTCCATAACAAAAAATCACTATATAGAGCCATGTCAGGTATATTCAATCATTTTCAGCTGGGCATTATTTAATTATATATATTTTCCAAATTTGTGATTATCTAGATGTTCTGTAATTCCCATTTTCGAGATATTAAATAAAATTTAACTTTCTTCATCAAGCGGCAATCATTCTCTAATATTTCAAAAAGATTGAACTCTTCTAGACAAATTAAACGTTATAAATAGCAAATCACTTGAAAGCTATTTTCACTTAGTTCTTGTTTTTTTCTTTTTTTGGGGGGGGGGTCTTTTGATGATACAATTTGGGAGGGAATTCTTATTGGGGATCAAAGTTCACCATCAAGAAGAGTCCACAAACGTTATTGTCAAAGTCTTGACTAAGAAAATGCGACATAGGAAAAATCAAAAGCAGAAGAAAGAGTGCAATCATGTGCTTGCGCTTGTTAATCTCATAGGACAAGTTAGGTATCTTTAGAGTGCGTTTGATAACCATTCTACTTTCTGGAACAATTTCTAATAAAAAATAATTTTTTTTATTCTAATCTTGAAAACAATTCTTAAGCATTTTAAGTCATTTGGTAACTGTTCAAAATTTTTATTCCCGGAATAGAATTGCGTTTGGTATGTATTCTGAAAATTTCTAATCCAAACCATTTTCTTTTAATTTTTAAATAATTTTATTACTTTTTTTTTTTTTCTTCTTTTCTTTCTCTTCTTCTTCTTCAAGTTTGCTAGTTGTCGGCCTTGGGATGACTGGCAATTGGCTAGACGAGGGCCGGCAATCTCGCAGGAGCATCGCTAGCCCTCGACGAGGCCGTGCCTCATCGGCCGAGCCTCGATAGCAGTTGAGCAAGCTCAATTTCGCCCAACCAAGGGAGCCTTGTCGATGGCTGGGCGAACCTAGCCCAATTAGGCGAGGCTCGCCGATGGCGGGGCGAGGCCCGCTAATGGCTAGGCTCACCTTCGGCAACTGGCAACATACGGCGGCATTGATTGAAGAAGAAGAGAGAGAAAAAGAACAAGAAGAAAGAAGAGAAAAAAGAAAAATTAAGTTGGCTTGATTCTGGAATTGTTCCTAGGAACAAAGAATTAACTTTTTTTTTACTTCTCAATTCTATTCAAGATCTACTTTTGGGAGCAAAAAAATAAAAATTTGTTCTCGGAAACAAAAATTTTATCAAACGAATTTATGTTCCAAATTTACTCCCAAGAACAAAAGAATATAAATTTTCACTATTTGGTTGGTTGCCAAACACGCCCTTACTAAACAAGAACCTTATTAAAGGGAGACAGATTTTGAATGGAAAGGCGATGAAAAGTTGTCGAGGGGAGCATCTAATAACAATATTCCTGAGGAATCAAGATAGGTACAATCTTGACTCATGGCATCACAATGAGCACCAATCCATGTGTGATGAGCACATCATATCGGTTCAATAATTAGCACTCGAGAATTAGCAATTATGATGTATTTATTTCATGAAAAATAAATGATTTAGATAAAATATTTTTCTAAAAATGATCTTTTTATTACTTACAAAATGAATAAATTAAAGATATTTTCATCGTTCACGAAAATATTTAAATATGAATTGTCGTTAATGATGAAAATATCTTTAATTAATTAATTGATCTAATTAATATAAGTGATGATATTTAGAAAAATATTTTCAAATAAATTATTTTTTGCGAAACAAATAGAGCGTTATTTCTTTTATTTTTTTTTTTTGGTTTTGCTTTTGGATATTAGGGTGAATCCTTGGGGATAATTCTTGTGCGTAAGAGTAGATTTAAAAAAAAAAATTGTTTTCACGTTGGGTTTAAAGTCGATGAAGAAGCTTTGTTAGCAAAGGTACCTTTGGCTGTATATCGGATGAAGAAACTTTGTTATTATTCCTGTACCACCAAAGTATGACTTGAACTCTTATCGTTGAATGAATATCCTAATCACATTGGCATAAGTAATGACATTAAGTTCACGTCAACAAAATCCGTTACTAGGGGCCCGTTTGGTTTGGCTTTTGGGGAATGCATTTGCAGAAATGCAAATACCTTTGGGTGAAGGGGTTTTCCGAAATACAAATATCGTTTGGTAAAATTTGCATTGAGAAACAACTTTGATCAAAATACTGTTTGGTAAAATTTACATATGTAATTAACTTTTATTGAATTAAAAAAGCAAAAATATGTTTATATTTTTTTTTTGAAGTCCGGCCACCGGACCGCTAAATTCGGTGGCCGAATCGCCTGAATAAAAAATATGTTTATATTGTTTATATAAACATATTTTTATATAAAAAATATAAACATATAAACATAAAATATATTTATTAAAGATAAAAAAATATATAAACATAAAAAAAAAATAGATATGTTTATATTTATAAATATATATTTATTAAACATAAAATATATTTAAATAAAAAATGGATATGTTTATATCTATATAAAATATATAAATATATAAATATATATTATATATTTTTATAAATATATATTTATTAAACATAAAATATAAAAAAATAGATATGTTTATATTTTTATATAACAAATAAACATAAAATATATGTTTATATTTTTTATATAAAAATAAACATAAAATATATGTTTATATATTTATACTTTTGGACCGTCGAATTTGGCGGCCGAACCGCCTGAATAAAAATATGTTTATATTTTTTATATAAACATATTTTTATATAAAAAATATAAAAATGTAAACATAAAAATATATAAAAAAATAGATATGTTTATATTTATAAATATATATTTATTAAACATAAAATATATTTATATAAAAAATGGATATGTTTATATCTATATAGAATATATAAAATATATATATAAACATAAAATATAAAAAAATTGATATGTTTATATATTTATATTTATATAAAATATATATTTTATATTTATATAAAAATATAACATATTTATTTTTATATTTATTTTTATTCAGTGCAACCGATTGGTTTCTCTACCGGAGAGATGAACAATACCGGAAGTTGCATTCCGAAGATGCAACTTGCCAAAGGACCTCAAGAGCTGCATTGGGCTAAAGGCCCTTAGAACCACTTGGAGATGCGATTGCATCTCGCCAAAGTCGCGCTAAAAACCGAACCAAATAGTTTTGCATTTGGTCAAGGGACTTTAGAGCCCTAAATGAGCATTTCAAATGCTGAACCAAACAGGGTCTAGAACGGTGTAAAGAAGAACAATGAACGTTTTTTAAAAGATATGAGATCCACTTTGAGTAGAAAAAACAAGAAAGAATTTTTTTTTTTAATTTCAAATAAGAGAACAAAGACCGATGAAGAAACTATCCCAAACCCATTCAATGCATAAAAGGAATTCGCTGATTCGATTTGGATAGTCAGATTTTTTTTTTTTAAATATTTTCTTTTACACCCTTAATTTTGTGTTCTAGGAGATAAGTTGGTAAACTAAGGGTTTTAGACAAGGCCACTAATCTCGCTGGATGTCCGATACATGTGAAGACGTAATTACTTCAATGTGATCCATGTCCAACTATGCCGAACCCCAAGAGATAGAAAGGCTTCATTGGGAAAACCTTATCCTAGGAAAGCGATTTGACTTGAAAGCGAAGCAATCGTCGAGAGCATTGGATCTGATAAGTTTATCCCTAAGGAATCAACACGCATATTGTTCAAAAATCAATTTAAAAAGCTAGATCAATAATAAGGAGATATCACATGTATATAAATAATATATGAATCCTCTAAAAAGGTGGTGATGCGAGATAATTTCAACCCATATGATCTCAACTTGTAGTTAGTCAGCATGATGACAACATTATGTCAGTTCAATAATTAGCACAACAGCTTTTGCACTTGTGTTCTCTCTCTCAGATTTGATATATATATATAATTTTTTTTTGCTTTGATATTTTGGTAAATCACGAGGGATAATTTCCGTTGCTAAGTGTAAAAAACGTTCATGTTCGGTTAAAGCTGATCAAGAAACTTCGTTATAAAGTCACATTTGGCTGCATATCGTCCCAATATATATCTATGTGTATTCAATTTAATTAGTAATACGTAAATGATGTGTGCATGGGTTTGATTTGGTTTTAGAGACAAAATTGGACCTAATCGTGGACTTGTGATTGACGAACCCGACAGGTTCGCTCGGCAATTGGGTTAGCTTGGACATCAATGTTCGGCCGATCGGTCTAGGCCACCAAGCCTTTTTGCTTTGATTGTAACCACGGATTGAAAAGGCTAGTAATAAGAAACGTGATGGGCTGTCTTAATTTTCATGAAATGACCATGCCCTCTCGAAAGGTCCTCGAAGTGCCCAAGGAACAAGGCCTTTTGGACCGGTGGTGGTCAGTACTTGCCCAGGACGGAGAAAATGCAATGATAAATGCTATCATATCCATATCTAGTGGCTAGATGTAAAGCATAGCATTCTAGCCGGAAATTACCAAAAATGTTTTAAATATATTGTACTCATGCCAATTTAGTTTGAAGCCTTTCGATTTAATTAATTTAGTCCCAAACGTTTTGACTATTTGCTCATTTAATTATAAACTTTTGAATTGTATCAATTAGATCATAAATCTTTTGACAATCTATCAATTTAGTTCTTTTAACTAATTTGGTAGGAAGTCATAGACATGTGCAGTCCAATTAATATTGGTTGTACTATATAGCATAGTTAGCATTGATGTAGTCAATTTTTGTAATCTTTTAAGAAAAATTGTAAATTTTTTATTTTTTTTCTTTCTCTTTTTTCTTTTTCCGCTATTTTCCTCCATTGTACGCCAAACCTTGGCAATGACCAGAAAAGGTCACCAGTCACCAGGCTTTGGTGAAGGTCACCAAGCACTAGTGAGCTCAGCCCTCCCCAAATCTAATGAGAGTTGGGCAATGGCTTTAGGCAACCTAATCCAATTGTGGCCAAAGGCTAGGGAGGGCTAGTGAGGGTTGGGATGCTCTCATCCTACGAAAAAAGGGAAAGGAAACAAAATCTAAAAATTAAAAATAAATTATCTATAAAAATCATTTACTTTAGCATTGATTGTACCATTTAAGATGACTAGTGCTAACTAGACCATCATGTTAACAATTTCGACCAAAACTAACTTAAATAGCTAAATGGGCAAATCGTCAAGATTTTAGTACTAAATTTGGTAAAATATCAAAATATTTAGAACTTAATTGATACAATACTAAATTAGCATAAATACAATAGATTTATGACTAAATTGACTAAATTGAAATGTTTAAAACTGAATTAGCATTATTGCAATATGTTCATGACTTTCTTGATAAATTTATTCAAAGCAACTTATCCAGAAATACAATTACACACGCTTGCTTTTAGCATTGGCAGCTCTTTATATCTGTCACTCGTGTCACGAGTAAAAGTCCATAATAAGAAAAAAACACACGACCGTGAAAAAGAAAAGATTTTTTTCTTAAAGAAGCGAGCCTGCCTCGCCGGCCTCGGGGCGAGCTCGAGGCCGGATCAGGCGAGATCGAGCTCGCCAGCCGCCGGCGAGGTCGGCTCGCCTTGATCCGGCGAGGCCGAGCTCGCCCAGCGGCGGGCGGGCGCGGCCTCGCCCGGGCCACCGCCGGGCGAGGCCGAGGCTTGCCGGTCAGCCGGGCGAGCTCGGCCTCGCGGATCCGGGCGAGATCGGGCTCGCCCACGGTCGGGCCGGCGAGCCTCGGCCTCGCCGAGCCACCGCCAGTCGGCGTCGCCCGGGCGGTGGCTCGGCGAGGCCGAGGCTCGCCGGCCGGGCGAGGTCGGCCTCGCCGGGATCCGGGCGAGCTCGAGCTCGCCCCACCATGGCGAGGCCGACCTCGGCCTCGCCGGGGGCGAGCCTCGCCGTGGGCTGGGCGAGGCCGCCGACCCTCGTCGGCCGGTCGCCGGTATGGCCGAAGACCGGCCAAAAGAAAGAAGAACAGTAACGCACGTTACCGTTTGCTTCCACAAAACTTGGGCCTGTCTGTTTGCTTCCACAAAACTTGGGCCTGTCTGGTAAAACTGAAAATTAATTGTTGAAGATCTAATATTGTATTTTAAATGTTCGCCATTTTAAGTGCTCAAATTGAAAATAAAATGCCTTTTAAAAGATTTCTTTTCTTACCAAATACGGAATTCTGAATATATTGGCAAGTTTTACGCTTTTGGTAATGAATATCCAAACGCTTGTTTGCTATTTAGATGCCCTTTTTATCAAACGAATTAAAAAACTGCATTATTACTTAGCGAATTCGGTCATTTTTTCTTATTAATTGAATCTTTGAAGTCAATACTACTCATTCGCAAACATATCTAATTTTATTAGGTATTGAAGGTATTAATTTTCAAAAATTATTAAAGTTATAAAACGAGGCTAATTCCAAAACTGTCTTCTTTTATCTATATAATTTGTGTAAATTTTCTTTTTCCATACGACATAATGAATTCAAATCCGTAGCAGGTTCTTCTAGTAATCTAGATTGTGCATTGAAAAATGTTTTTCATCATTGGTTCTGATCAATCTGGCTCCATCGAAGTTCGCCTCTAGTCTATATTGAGGAAATGAATTGGAGATGATGTTGGCCCTAATTGTTCGAAAACGAGATTGTCACTAAGGCTTGGCCGTAGATTACAAGCAGAAATAGACTCACCCAAGGTGGCCATGTGAAATCTTTAGTAATTTATTCATCCCATTATAATTTGCCGACATGCCCTTCAATCGGTTTAATTTTATCAATTAAGGTTTAAAAAAAAACACATATAGAAGAAGATAATACAAAAATAAAATTCACGGTGACATATTCTTATATCGTATTAATCCATCATTCCAAAAGCGAAACTTTATAGAAGATATTTCGTATAATCAAATAATGTTTGAATTGTTATTTCATCAAATGGATAATTATATCCAATATTTTGAAATAATTTAAGGATTATATTTAATAAATTAAAAAGTACCCCCAAAAAAAATGACACTGGAGTGTGGCCAAACTTAATCGTTTGCCCCCACCTCTCGACGGCTTCAACACCCTCATGTTTTCGCTCTCTTTCTTCCTCCTCCTTCAGCGTCGCGCGCAAGCTTCTACCTTTACTCTGTCTCTGTCTCTCTTCCTCTCCCACAAAGCTTCGCAGAGAAGATGATGGAAAGATCGGTTTTTTGAACACCAAAACACCTCCGATTTCTCCCGCTGAACTCCAGACCTCCCTCTGCACATATATATACGGGCTTTCTCGACGCTCTCTGCGATCACGCATCCCCCATTTTCCAGCGACGATCTCTAGCTGTTTCGCGTGGTTTCCCCAGCTCGGCTTCGGCGTTCCCCCCTTGTCGGCCGCCGTCCATTCTCGGAAACCCCGAGGAATTCTCTCTACGAGGTTCGTCTTCGTTTTCGTCCATGAACGTGTTGCGGTTTTTCGGTTTCTTGTTTTTTCGTTTTTGGGTAATGCTCGGCTCTGTTTCGTGTGTTTTTTCTTACCCACGACAACGTGGAGGCGGTAGCGGAAGCTGTAAGAATTATTGTGGCATGATATGATTTATTATATGATTTAATAATAGTTGAAATGCTATAAAATAAATAATGTATTGGTTATGAGAAGTTATAATTCTAATAAAATGAAGAGATATGATTTTTATGGAAGTTGAAAATGCATTTTGATAAAAGGCACCTGTTGAAAGAGCATATAAATAGTCTAATACTCTCTCCGTCTACATGAATAACATTAACTGAAAAGAACTCGGTATTCTCTCCTCCATCGATAGAATATATTAAAGATTAGTGGGTTAAGGGAGAGGAATCGGATTTTTTTATTTGATTCGAGTTCTTCAGTTTTTTCACAACAATTATCATCAAAAGGTAATGCTATGGATAAAGGTACGTCTTCATTTATTTGTGAAAAATCATAAAGATTAAAGATCACTGTTTTATTATGAATTTCCGCATTAAAGAATTATTTGTATTATCTAACAGAAGCAACTCGCAGTGAAGTTTGACGTGTTGCCCACGAGTTGGGTTTTCTTGTTGGGTCTTGTTCCTTAAGTGGAGCAATGGGTAGAATCTTATTGCTGCTTCTTCTGCCGGATTCCTTAGTATCTTCATTGTCGTGTTCGTGAGCTTCGCTTTCGTGAGCGGATAAATCTGTATGTGTTAGTTAAGCAGTAGATGTTAACGGCAAAGCCTTGGAGGTTGATACGTCTCGAAGGAGTTGGGGAAAGATGATCACTTGGACTGAATTGCGATCTTCTGTTTGCGTTGGCGCTGATTTTGTGCTCTTGGGAACTTTGGGTGATTTCGCATGATTGGTTTTTCGCCAGTTCTTGTTTCCTTTGACGTGTCATTTGTCCTGATCTCATGCTGATTTACTTTCTCGTGCCTTCTTTTTTTGGTTAGCATGGTGAGAGTTAAGGAGGAATACGATGTGGTGGCGAGTCCTTCATTTTTCACTGGCAGCTGCGACTCGTATCCTAAGAAATCACTGTCCACTTTATCGTACAGTTCCAGGTTTTACTCTGCTTTTAAATTTCCGAGGCCTTATATCAGTCCTACCTCTTGTTTTGGTAATCGTTCAGTAATGTAGCAAGTTCAAAACCTTCTGACTGCAGTTGTGATTAAGTTAATTAGACATTAATATTTAAAATCGGCATGCAATAAAAACTGAGGTGCATACTTGTGACTTATTTGCATCAGCATGATATAACCCTTTGTTCAATAACAGAGGCACATAAGTTGTTTGTTCAGAAGCATATTAGATCAGCTACTTTTCTGCATCTTGAATGAATTGCGCTTGATGTTCCCTTTTAATGCGGCATTTGTTTTGGCTTTAGGAGGGCAATTGGTCCAATTAGGCATTCAACAAGAGGAAGATGGACAAAGGAAGAGGTTAGTTTGGAACGGATTCATTTTGATTCTTCAGTATGTTAAGATGTGTTAAGTATAAAGCCTTTTACTGTAGATGATAGACCAATTAGGCAAATAAAGCTTAGGGTGGGAATGCCAATTGTGCATATTCAAGCAGATTGGGCTACTCTGTTGTTACTGTAAAGGGTTTAATTCCCTCCAACTTTCATATGACAGCAGAATATACTTCTTTCTCAGAATTTTCCTATTCAACTGTGTATTTGCCATGCAACATTTTCTTTCCGGAAGAGTTCTGAAGCTTTCTAACTCCATGAACATTGCAATTTGATATGAGCAGGACAGATTTCTTATTGCAGCGGTGCAGAAGTTCAATTGCAAGAATTGGAAGACAACAGGTCGGTTTGACTCTTTCCTCCATCTCCCTCAAGATTTACTTGATTTTTTGCACAAAGAATTACTAGTTCTTTATTTTGGTGGGGCAGGACCATCAAGAGATACGTAATTGGCCATCCATCATCAGAACTAGATTAAGCGTAATATGACGGTGTCATTAATCATGGTAGCTTCAACATATTCAGACTAGTTTGTGAATTCCTGCTGTGCTAAGTGGAGATTTCTTGTTCAGGAATCAAGCACCTCCAAATAACTACAACATTTTCCAATGTTTTCCAGCGATATGGTTGACAAAAATAGATGTGTGAAGTAAATGATGTGGTGATTCCATTCCATACACATAAGTTTGCACTCAGCAAAAGGCTGATGCTTTGGCTGTTTTCATGTGTTACCAGCTGCATGTCCCTGGTAAGACAGATAGTCAGTGCTTGCATCGCTGGTTAAAGGTTCTAGATCCTCGTCTTATTAAAGGGTCTTGGACAAAGGGGGTAATGTCAAATATCTGAGCCTTTAGTAATTTGTTGTTATGATACTGTGTACTGTCAGGGAAAGCAAATTGATTTGCTTCCTCTTTCTATTTCAGGAAGATGATCTTTTAATCAATTCAGTTAAGAGATAAGGCTGCAAATGGTCGCTGATTGCAAAAACCTTTCCTGGTCGCACAGGCAAGCAGTGCCAAGAAAGGTGAGCTGTCAGTCTCTAGTGAATGAACAGCATGTATACTGGAACTGTATACCCGTGATATTGGCACTCTTCAGTTTAATTTTCCTTTTACCAGATTGAGACTCTTTATTGAAAAATGTAAATATGTACTTATTGTTCTTAATTAATTATACATAAGTTTGTGTTCTTGTTATAAAGTATTAGTGACAAAGGAGCTGTTTACTGTAGGTGGACTAATCATCTCGATCCTTCAGTAAAGAATGTTGCCTGGACAGCAGAAGAGGAATCCATTCTTGCTCACTGGCACCATATTTATGGTAACAAGTGGGCACAAATCGCCAAATTTCTTCCTGGAAGGTACATTTAAAAAACTTGAAGACAATTAACGATTTACTAGTGGCTGGCCCCCCATTGTTGTTCCAATCACGATTGCTCTTCATTGTTTCTCTCCAGCGGAATTCTTCATGAAAGTTATTGCACATTTACTCCCCAACAAAATGGGATTGCTGGAAGAAAACATCACCATCTCTTAGAAGTTGCTCAAGCCCTTAAATTCCAAGCCTCAATTTCGAAAAGGTTCTAGGGAGATTGTGTGGTCACGGCAGTCAACTTGATCAATAGGATGCCATCTCGTATTCTCAATGAAAGGACACCTTTCAAGTTACTCCTTGGCAAGTGTCCAAACAATCGTCACCTCCATGTTTCTAGGTGTCTTTGCTGTGTGTCTACCGTTGATCCTCGGGACAAGCTAGATCCCTGAGCCCTCAAGTGTGTATTTATTGGGTATCCAACTCTTCAAAAGGGATATTTGATTCTTAATCCATTGACTGAACGAGTTTTTGTCAGCAAAGACATCACCTTTCACGAGGATATTTTTCACTCCCAGGACAAATTATCTTCATATCAACAAGAGGATTTGACTTCATATCATGATCTATTCTTAAGTGTAATTGATTCTCCAAAGGGATAATTAATTATGCTTCCTCATATGACACCTTCCATGGCATCCCCCGATGCTACTGCAAGTCTTACACCAAATATTGATAACGGTGCATCCAATAATCCATCACCAGTAATGCCTAAGACTTTTGTATCTCCGGAATCATCTACTTCACCAAGTAATACTTTTACTGAACCATGGGATGATGTTTCGTCCATACCAGCCAATCCTCAACATTCAGGCCGCACCATCCGATCACCGATATGGACAACAGATTATATTTTGCTCTTCCTTGGACACATTTGATAGTCTTTCGGCTGAACATTTGTGTTGCATTAGTAGAATTTTGCAGGAACCATCCTCTTATGGGGAAGCCACCAAAGATCCTCGCTGGCGAAAGGCAATGGAGGATGAATTAGGTGCATTGATGGAAAATAGAACTTGGGATTTTGTTCCTCAACCACCCCATCAAAAACCCATAGGCTGCAAATGGGCATACAAGATCAAGTATAAAGCTGATGGATTCGTTGAGCATTATAAAGGTAGACTAGTGGCGAAAGGATTCACACAATGAGAAGGATTTGACTATACGGAAACTTTCTCACCAGTCACAAAGAAAGTCACTGTTCAGTCTTATTTTCTCTATTGCTAATATCCATAATTGGCCTCTCCATCATATGGATGTCCACTATTCCTTTCTCCATGGAGCTCTTGCTGAGGAGATCTACAAGGTTCCTCCACCAGAATTACGTAGACAGGGGGAGAATAGTGTATGTCATCTTCGTAAATCCTTATATAGGCTCAACAAGCATTTCGTCAATGGTATACCAAATTCACTAATGCACTTACGGCTGCAAAGTTCTAGCAATCCAGGCACAACTATACTTGGTTTAAACAGAGACAAGGTACATTATCAATTTATTTACTTATATATATTGATGATATACTCATTATGGCGAATGAAGCATCTGCCATTGATAAATTCAAGAAATACTTGCACTTTATCTTCCACATTAAAGACTTAGGACCTCAAAAATACTTCATTGGAATAGAGATTGCATGGTCAAATAAGGGCATTTGTCTCAGCTAACGCAAATTTGTCCCGGAGATCATATCAAAAGCAAGATTGTCGGGATCTAAACTAGTTGCATTCCAATCGAACAGAATACAAGATTGACAATAGCTGAGTATGACAAAGGATTGTCACCCATGAACAAGGATCCTCTACTTAAAGACCCTTTGGCTTATCAAAAACTTGTTGGAAAACTAATTTATTTGACCATGATCAGACCCAAAATTTGCTATGCTATGCATATCCTTAGCTACTTCATGCACACCCTAAAATAGTCTCACATGAATGCGGCATTGAAGGTTGTAAGGTACTTGAAAGGATGTCTGGGATTGAGAATATTATTGTCACGAAATAGCAACATGGAGATGGCAACATACTGTGACATGGACTATGCTACCTATCCAATGAGTAGAAGATCTGTTATAGGTTTCTGTATAAAATTTCAGGATTCATTGTTTTCATGGGAGACAAAGAAACAAGTGACAGTTTCCTTATCATCTATCGAAGTAGAATACTGAGCAATGGCAAAGACTATTTGCGAGATATTATGGTTAAGAGGCCTACCCCAAGACCTTAGCATATGGATAAAAGAACCAAACTATCTTATTCTTTGACAATGATACTGTACTCAAACTGCTAATAAATCTAGTTTTTCATGAGAGGACAAAGCACATAGAGGTTGCTTGTCATTTCATCATAGGCAAGATTCATAATGGGGTAATCAAGATAAGAGGGATAAGGACAATAGAACAACTTGCGGACATCTTTACCAAGGCTTTATGTCAAAGAAAAATTGTATTTACTGAGCAAGCTCAGCGTCCTTGATGTGTATAGACCGCCAAGCTTGAGGGGGAGTGTTGAAGATACGATTACCGATACCAATTGATCCTAATTGATCTTGATCAGTATGCTGTTGGAAGATCAAAATATCGCATATCATGGAATCTTTTGTGTATATTTTATTTCCAAATTCATTTAGAATTCTTGTTTTATAAATAGGACTATAGTTATGCATTGAATGATATGAAAGCAAATACACAATTTCAATCTGTAGTTGCTTGTCATCCTCTAAAACTCTGACAAAAATCAATGTCGGTAAGAGTAGTATTTCTCTTCGAGTATGCCCAACATTGCTCAACAAAATGCACGAACATAAAAGCTAGCAACGCTCACAATCATCATATGATAATCAATTGACACTTTCAAAATAGAGACATTATGTTCTCCATCATTTGGCATTATTGTAACAAAGAAATTGTTATATAGGCTGAGCTCTAACAATCTATTCCGATCACATATTAAAAAATAGTGAGACACACATAAGTATAAACTTTTACTGGGTGAATGCATGGCGTTTAACTTAACTCGATAAATAGAATAAGTATATTTAATACGTATCAATGTGTAATCATAACATGTGCACGTCTCGACATACCTATAGAGACAAACTTGTACCATCAAATTTTTCACTTGGAGATGGCTCAATTCAAATTATGATATGCTCTAAAAGAGAAATATGATCTCCTAAATTATTTGGCCAAAACAATTGAAATGCATCAAAAAAGTGAATTAATTAACATGAGGGTTAAGTATTGAAAATGGAAATATCAGATTTTCGTTAATTGAGGATTTCGAATCTTCAAGTTATAATATTCCATTTGTCGTCCACCCATGATCATATAACAATCAAGAGAAAAGGCTGGCGGAGAGGGTTAAAGGAAATTTTTCTTCACTAGGATTTGGATTCACTGTGATCATTTCATGAAACACGAACTGATATTGAGTCATGACTAACTTATCAAATGTCCTAAATTGCAAGGGTGATCTCTTTTATTTAGAGGATATAATGACAGCATACCATAGAATTGATAATAATATGCAGGTAGAAACAAGAGGAAGCCTAACTTGCATTATGATTATTATTGTCTCATTCATATAAATCGTTACTAATGCTATTAATAAAGTACTGAAGAGTAAGACCCTATAAATTGAGCTCATAAGCTAATTTCATTTATTTACCAACATTATTCTTATTCTACGTTAAATTTTGGCCCCCGTGGCAAAATGTGACCTCACAGTTGGTACCACTTGGGCAAGTGAAGGTTGCCGGTACATCTAGTGGGTAGGTGTAAGCATCCGGGCACTTATCCTTGAAGAATTGGGAGTAAGTGGTCAAGCCATAGCTCTCCGACTTATTGTTGCAACAGTACTAAGGGTCCGTTTGGCTTGGTTTTGGGGAAATGATTTTGAGAAAATACAAATATCTTTAAGGTGAAGGAGTTTTCTGAAATGCTACACCGTTTAGTAAATTGTAACCTCAAATAGTATTGGAAAATAGCTTTAACATAAATACCGTTTGGTAAAACACATATTTGTAAAGGGCTTTTGCTATTTTTTTTTTAATTTTTTTTATCTGAAAATTTAATCAGTTGTAGGTCGGCCGTTGGCAGCCACCAGCCAACCGCCAAATCTTGCCTCCAGACGGCTAGATCTTGCCTTTAGACTGCCAAATCTGGCGGCTTGAGGTCATAAAGACCAGATCTGGCCTCTGGATTACCAGATCTAGCCTTCAGACAATCATATATGGCGCCTTGAGGCCGTAGAGGCCAAATCTAGCCTCCACACTACCAGATATGGGGGTCTAAGGTCGCAAAGGCCAAATATAGCGGCTTGAGGTTGAGACCTCAAGCGATGCCGCCGCTAGAAGTTGCGTGATCTCAAACGGCATCACTTGATTTGTGCGAGCCAAGTGACACCACCTGATTGTAGCGCGCTCAAGTGGCGTCGCCTGAGTCACAGGTCGCGCCACCCTAAGCGATAGTTGTCGGAGACACATAACCCCCAGGCAGCAGTGGCAGTTGCCGGAGAAGATCGACTCTTAGGCAGCAAATCAAGGGAAGATGAAGATGAACGAGAAGAAGATGAACAGTGACGCGGATGAACAGTACACTTGCATTTTCGAAATGCCAAAAGGTCAAAGTAGATTCGGACTTGCATTGAGCTTTTAGCATTCCCAATGCTAATATTTGGCCGAGGGACTTCCAAAAATACTTACCAAATGCCTTAAAATTTTCCCTAAAGGGTTTTGGGGGCCCAAAGTCCCTTGGAAAAGCTGAACCAAATGGGGCCTAAGTAGTTTTGATCACTATGCACAGATTGTTGCACCCATCGAGAGCCTTCAGGGCCCAAGTAGTTTTGAATACTATGCATGGATTGTTGCACCCACCGGGGGCCTTCAGCTCTTTGGGCACTGGCCATTGATTTCATCTAAGCACCTGATCCCTCTGCACGAGCCGGAGGTGGGCCTTGAAAGCATCGGAAGGTTGAACCCATTGACGAGCGAAATGTCCAAGAAATCCAAGTAGTTGAACAAGCCAACTCAATGACGGTGTGGGCAGGCTCCCAAAGCCTGAGCAATCCAAGAGTCGACCGCAGTTGCCGGTCTGGCACCAGCCTTGGCCATTGGCATTGAAGGTGCAATTGGTCCTGCCCCATATGCGCCCTGAGGTCGTGTTCTGGGCCACGGATAGGACCCACATCTAGCCAGGGTTGAGCCGGCGCCCACCACCAGGTGATGCCGCAGCCCAAATAGTGTATGTGCATTGGTTGACAACCACAAAAGTAGCTGCATGTGTGGAAGTGAGGAAGAGGGTAAGCAAAAGAGACAAGATTAGGGACAGAGGCGCGAGGATTGAGCTCATCATCTTGGTTCTTGAACACCTAACCGGGACACGAGTGCTAGAACCGTTTGAAGAAGAGACATTTCTTCCACTGAGCTCCACTGCTGATTATTTGATTCGCAGGGAGGGGGTCCCATGTAGATTGAGGAGGCAGAGGTTTGGCTCAAGGAATTACATGCCAGCGAACTTTCAAGGAAATTTTAGAGCAGACGATGGTTTCAAATGGGTGACAAAACACGAGTCAACGAATGGATATACGCGTCTTTCGCGGTGGCTGCGTAAGGACCGAGGACTTGAGAGATCGAGAGGGAACTTCTCAGCTCGATTTAGTCAAAGCACGTGTTGTCAATAGAAACTAGAAACCCGTGACCACACAGCATCAATTTTTCGGGCTCATCTTCCCACCCATGACAACGTGCGCCAAAAATTTAACTGCGCTCTTGTCGGTCGTCGGATTCAAGGTTGTCGACGTCGGACCATTGAATCTTGCGTCAGTGCAAGATCTAAAAAATGTCAATGTCGAGACTTTTGAATTTAAACGCAGCAAGTTCTCTTTGATTTGATTATGTGCATGGAAAAAAATACCCGGCATTCTTGTTAGTTGTCAGATTTTTTTGTCACAGTGGACTTTTAGATCTTGCGTAGATGTCCGATCTAAAACTTGTCAACATCAAATATGAACGTGGTAAATATGCTTTGGTTTTGCTCATGGCAAAGTAAATTGAGCCCTTCCTTTCCCTAATGATATGATCACTGAGAATAAATAATAATCAACACGTCTATTTAAAGGATAAGGTACCGAATACACTTTGCATCAACGACACCATGTTAATTATTTAACTCTTTTAGGTATAATTTGTCAATATTTCATATGGATTTTGTTGAAACCCAACTAAAGAATGTTGGTTACTTTCAAAGCACCATCCCTCTTGGGTCATGTGTAATCAATATATTGAAAATCGAAAAAAAAAGAAAAAAAAAAGAAGCTTTTCTTATTAGATTTTATAAACGAGTGACCTAGTGAGCGCATTCATTACAAGATCCATACTAGAATACTATAAACTTGTGCAGCCACATAAATCATAGGCGTACTTACTCATGAGTCGGTTTAATCGTCTAGGGTTCTATGAAAAAGTGTTCCGAGAGCAATAATTAAATAATAAAATAAGTAAATATTGCGATTTTGAATGCACTAACTAGTTTTATGATATGCACAATCACCATTAATTGATGCTTTATTAGAAAATTAGGCTTCCTTTTACTTAATTTTATGTTAGGTCCTCTTGTTGCACCTTCTAGAAAACAACTACAAAAGAAAAGAACAACTCAAAACAATTAAGGCTCCATTTATTTCATGAAAATGAATAATTAAAAAAAAAACATTTTTCTAAAAATGACCGTTTGTATCATTTAAATAATTAGTCGATATAGAATGTTTCAAACATCAATAATAATTTATGTCTAAATAATTTTGTAGACGGTAAAAAAAATTTTTGTTAATTCAATTTTTTTGTGTGATTTAAGCAATCATTTCCTTAAAACCTTGAAAACAGACATCACTGTGAGATCTTTGTTTAGTTAAGACAAGACTAAGTCAAACTCACAGATGTAATGAAACTCCTTGCAAAAATGTTTCATTTAACTTTCAGTCAAGTGCGTAAAATTCGATTCTCCCATTAATCGCGGCGTTTCGGTTAGGTTTCTACATGTTTTTAAGTCTTCACCCTTATTCCCTGCATATTTTTAGGTCGAGATTGCAATGACTATTATCAAAATAGATCTCATTTCTTTTCGTTTTTTTTTCCCCGAAACCCCTCCGCAGAAAAATCTTAAAAAGATCAATAGCTCCAGAAATAATCTCTGGGGCCAAATCACAGTAAAAACGCACAAAAGAAGACAAAATAAAAAAGGTTAGGTTATTACATGAAAGTTTGTAATAGAGATTATTACAAAATTTTCTTCAGAAAATAATAGAGAGCATCGTCTATTTCCATACTTACATTGCACGTCTTAATGTAATAGTTTCTCACTCTATACCATTAGATTTCAACAATAGTTAAGAAAAAAATTAGAATAATTTGTAGTAGAGTAAGAAAACCTTCATTTAAAGTCATCCACCTCTTCCGAAAGAATCCAAATTCCATACATATGAAGTTTAATTCCATGTTTTATATTTTTTTATCTGTTACCGGATTAATGAGGCCGTGCTTGGAATATTTGAAAAGATTTCAAGTTTAAAACTTCATATTCGTTACCATTGATCGGGTTAATAACTACTCTCAACACACTTTTATGCTTGTTTAATTTAGATTAATCAGATTTTGAATTTAGTAATTGCACATTAGACGAGAACGTTCCGTACATTATAAAATACATAATTTTCTTAATTAATTTTTTTTATAATGAGTAACACTGAAGTACTTGAAAAAAAAATCACGCTAAAAATAGTTAAACATATTTTTGGTGCATCCTGAAAACAGTGGCAAACTGAAAATGCGGAAATTGATTTTCAAGTAAGATTGACGACACAAATAATTTATTTTATTTTATTTTGTTTTACAAGGGATCTTTAACAAAAAGAAAAATCCCGATGGAATTAAAATTATATTTACAATGTCTATCTATTAAATTCTCATTTTTCATTCAACTCAATGTCGACTAAAAACTACTTTTTTATTGAGTGAATTTTAGTTCTGACTTATTGTTTCTTTGCAGAATTTACAATGGATGAACTTTGACTTATTTTAATCTTAATTACCAGGAATGTTCATAACATGTATATAAATGTTGACACGTAATTACTTTTCGTTGCGTGAATTTTACTTATGACTCTCTCTTTTTTCTTTTTTTTTTTAAATCTTACGGTGCATGCACTTTGACATTTTTTAATCTTGAGCACTTGAAATTTTCATAAATATGTACAAACGTTCACACCAAAGTTCACAGATATTTTTTTTTCATAATTTTCAGAAATTTGAAGTAGATATAAAATTTTGGCAAAAAAAAAGTTACTTTGATTTCGTCCAATCAAACACCCCTTAAAACAGATTGCTTCACCAAATAGATTTTACCTCCAAACATGGTCTTTGACACCGCATATTGAGATCAGTTTTCCATGGTCAAAACAACGATCCAATCAAATGGTGGAGTAGTGATCGATATTAGGATGTTTGAAAAAAGACAACCATCTTCTACGTGCGTGTCCTTGTTTGAATACCCATGTAAAAGTGTCAATCTTAGTCCAGTCATATAGCACTTAGATTGCTCATAATTTCTCATGTAGCAGAATCGATAAAGTGGGCCCATTGTGAACATATTTTCCCTAGTTGGACAACATTGACTAAGTCTTGTGGATTTTATGTGTGTGGCGAATAATTCCTCTTTCCATCATGAATCACTATTACAGGTGCTCTCATTGCCTTTTATATACCGAATTATCAAGAATTGTCAACATAGACTTTTTTTCCTAAGTAAAGTCGTAATAACAAACTCTTTCTTAAGAATTATCCCTAACAAATGACACATGATACTCTAATTTGCAGTAGATTTATTATTCTCCTTACAAAGAGTACTTCTTTTGCACTCTCCACTCACTTGCTTCCCATTAGGATTTGTACTTGCCTCAATCAATCAATACTATTACTTGTGTTCAACCAAAAACATAAAAAGTATTGGTTCTTATAGCATAAGTTTTGATGAATTTTAACGTTGCAAATTAGCAATTATTGATGATCCTAACATTTTCTGTAGCTCTTCCCATAAAGTATTTATCTTTTGGAACATTTTAATTATTTTCTCTCAATATCTCCTTAATGGATTGCCTTTAAAAGTGAGACGTGGAACTCTAATGTATAATAGATTAATTTGCAAGGAGTATTTTTCTTGCACTTTCCACTCAATTTGCATTTACCTAGGATCTGTGCCTGTATCATTCAACACCATGAGCATTGTTCGAATACGTGCTATGAAAATGATATCTCGCAAATGACAAAGTTGGCAATACACGTAAATATATTTCTCCTTCAAACATGGTCTTTGACACCGCATATTGAAATCAGTTTTCCATGGACAAAACAACAATCCAATCAAATGGTGGAGTAGTGATCGATATTAGGATGTTTGAAAAAGACAACCATCTTCTACGTGCGTGTCCTTGTTTGAATACCCATGTAAAAGTGTCAATCTTAGTCCAGTCATATAGCACTTAGATTGCTCATAATTTCTCATGTAACAGAATCGATAAAGTGGGCCCATTGTGAACATATTTTCCCTAGTTGGACAACATTGACTAAGTCTTGTGGATTTTATGTGTGTGGCGAATAATTCCTCTTTCCATCATGAATCACTATTACAGGTGCTCTCATTGCCTTTTATATACCGAATTATCAAGAATTGTCAACATAGACTTTTTTTCCTAAGTAAAGTCGTAATAACAAACTCTTTCTTAAGAATTATCCCTAACAAATGACACATGATACTCTAATTTGCAGTAGATTTATTATTGTCCTTACAAAGAGTACTTCTTTTTGCACTCTCCACTCACTTGCTTCCCATTAGGGTTTGTACTTGCCTCAACCAATCAATACTATTACTTGTGTTCAACCAAAAAACATAAAAAGTATTGGTTCTTATAGCATAAGTTTTGATGAGTTTTAATGTTGCAAATTAGCAATTATTGATGATCCTAACATTTTCTGTAGCTCTTCCCATAAAGTATTTATTTTTTTGGAACATTTTAATTATTTTCTCTCAATATCTCCTTAATGGATTGCCTTTAAAAGTGAGATGTGGAACTCTAATGTATAATAGATTAATTTGCAAGGAGTATTTTTCTTGCACTTTCCACTCAATTTGCATTTACCTAGGATCTGTGCCTGTATCATTCAACACCATGAGCATTGTTCGAATACGTGCTATGAAAATGATATCTTGCAAATGACAAAGTTGGCAATACACGTAAATATATTTCTCCTTCAAACATGGTCTTTGACACCGCATATTGAAATCAGTTTTCCATGGACAAAACAACAATCCAATCAAACGGTGGAGTAGTGATCGATATTAGGATGTTTGAAAAAAGACAACCATCTTCTACGTGCGTGTCCTTGTTTGAATACCCATGTAAAAGTGTCAATCTTAGTCCAGTCATATAGCACTTAGATTGCTCATAATTTCTCATGTAACAGAATCAATAAAGTGGGCCCATTGTGAACATATTTTCCCTAGTTGGACAACATTGACTAAGTCTTGTGGATTTTATGTGTGTGGCGAATAATTCCTCTTTCCATCATGAATCACTATTACAGGTGCTCTCATTGCCTTTTATATACCGAATTATCAAGAATTGTCAACATAGACTTTTTTTCCTAAGTAAAGTCGTAATAACAAACTCTTTCTTAAGAATTATCCCTAACAAATGACACATGATACTTAATTTGCAGTAGATTTATTATTCTCCTTACAAAGAGTACTTCTTTTTGCACTCTCCACTCACTTGCTTCCCATTAGGATTTGTACTTGCCTCAATCAATCAATACTATTACTTGTGTTCAACCAAAAAACATAAAAAGTATTGGTTCTTATAGCATAAGTTTTGATGAATTTTAACGTTGCAAATTAGCAATTATTGATGATCCTAACATTTTCTGTAGCTCTTCCCATAAAGTATTTATCTTTTGGAACATTTTAATTATTTTCTCTCAATATCTCCTTAATGGATTGCCTTTAAAAGTGAGACGTGGAACTCTAATGTATAATAGATTAATTTGCAAGGAGTATTTTTCTTGCACTTTCCACTCAATTTGCATTTACCTAGGATCTGTGCCTGTATCATTCAACACCATGAGCATTGTTCGAATACGTGCTATGAAAATGATATCTCGCAAATGACAAAGTTGGCAATACACGTAAATATATTTCTCCTTCAAACATGGTCTTTGACACCGCATATTGAAATCAGTTTTCCATGGACAAAACAACAATCCAATCAAACGGTGGAGTAGTGATCGATATTAGGATGTTTGAAAAAAGACAACCATCTTCTACGTGCGTGTCCTTGTTTGAATACCCATGTAAAAGTGTCAATCTTAGTCCAGTCATATAGCACTTAGATTGCTCATAATTTCTCATGTAACAGAATCGATAAAGTGGGCCCATTGTGAACATATTTTCCCTAGTTGGACAACATTGACTAAGTCTTGTGGATTTTATGTGTGTGGCGAATAATTCCTCTTTCCATCATGAATCACTATTACAGGTGCTCTCATTGCCTTTTATATACCGAATTATCAAGAATTGTCAACATAGACTTTTTTTCCTAAGTAAAGTCGTAATAACAAACTCTTTCTTAAGAATTATCCCTAACAAATGACACATGATACTCTAATTTGCAGTAGATTTATTATTCTCCTTACAAAGAGTACTTCTTTTTGCACTCTCCACTCACTTGCTTCCCATTAGGATTTGTACTTGCCTCAATCAATCAATACTATTACTTGTGTTCAACCAAAAAACATAAAAAGTATTGGTTCTTATAGCATAAGTTTTGATGAGTTTTAATGTTGCAAATTAGCAATTATTGATGATCCTAACATTTTCTATAGCTCTTCTCATAAAGTATTTATCTTTTGGAACATTTTAATTATTTTCTCTCAATATCTCCTTAATGGATTGCCTTTAAAAGTGAGACGTGGAACTCTAATGTATAATAGATTAATTTGCAAGGAGTATTTTTCTTGCACTTTCCACTCAATTTGCATTTACCTAGGATCTGTGCCTGTATCATTCAACACCATGAGCATTGTTCGAATACGTGCTATGAAAATGATATCTCGCAAATGACAAAGTTGGCAATACACGTAAATATATTTCTCCTTCAAACATGGTCTTTGACACCGCATATTGAAATCAGTTTTCCATGGACAAAACAACAATCCAATCAAACGGTGGAGTAGTGATCGATATTAGGATGTTTGAAAAAGACAACCATCTTCTACGTGCGTGTCCTTGTTTGAATACCCATGTAAAAGTGTCAATCTTAGTCCAGTCATATAGCACTTAGATTGCTCATAATTTCTCATGTAGCAGAATCGATAAAGTGGGCCCATTGTGAACATATTTTCCCTAGTTGGACAACATTGACTAAGTCTTGTGGATTTTATGTGTGTGGCGAATAATTCCTCTTTCCATCATGAATCACTATTACAGGTGCTCTCATTGCCTTTTATATACCGAATTATCAAGAATTGTCAACATAGACTTTTTTTCCTAAGTAAAGTCGTAATAACAAACTCTTTCTTAAGAATTATCCCTAACAAATGACACATGATACTCTAATTTGCAGTAGATTTATTATTCTCCTTACAAAGAGTACTTCTTTTTGCACTCTCCACTCACTTGCTTCCCATTAGGATTTGTACTTGCCTCAATCAATCAATACTATTACTTGTGTTCAACCAAAAACATAAAAAGTATTGGTTCTTATAGCATAAGTTTTGATGAGTTTTAATGTTGCAAATTAGCAATTATTGATGATCCTAACATTTTCTGTAGCTCTTCCCATAAAGTATTTATTTTTTTGGAACATTTTAATTATTTTCTCTCAATATCTCCTTAATGGATTGCCTTTAAAAGTGAGATGTGGAACTCTAATGTACAATAGATTAATTTACAAGGAGTATTTTTCTTGCACCCTCCACTCAATTTGCATTTACCTAGGATCTGTGCCTGTCTCATTCAACACCATGAGCGTTGTTCGAATACGTGCTATGAAAATGATATCTCACAAACAACAAAGTTGGCGATAGACGTAAATTATCTTGAAACGAAGTTGGTGGTTTAATCTTCCAAATGCAAGTAGAGTAAGTGGTAAAACCCATCGTTACACGAGCGCGGCCTGAAGCCTTTATTATTTATCTACAAACAATAGTCTCTTTTATCCAAGTGTCGCCCTCGCTCTGCACCTCTCGATTCCAACATCCCAAGAAGAAAAAGGCGAGATAGCTATGGATAACCCAAAGAAAAGGGAATACTAAACAGTCATATAAATTGCTCGATTAAGAGCGTCTAAAGATGTTCATTTATTCAACTCCTTAAACATTTGTTCTTGCCTCAGCTGCATACATAGAGGAGCTTGAGGCAATACACTCGTGCAAGTACACTAGCTCAAACTAACTTGAGCACCATTATTTCGGCATAGGGTCTCCTATAGAGTATTCCCTACGATTCCGCTCTTACTTCAAGGACAGAACACAACCTTATAGTTGGTTCCGCCAGGGCAGGTGAAATTGCTGGTTTGATCATCCTTAGGGTAACTGTAAGCATCGGGGCACCTATCCTTGAAGAACTTGGAGAAATTCGTGGGCCCGCAGCTTCCGGAGTAGCAGCAGTACTGGTTGGTCCTGAACACGGTGCAGGGGTTGTTGCAACCGCCGGGCGCCTTTAGCCGGGCAGGGCACTGGCCATTGATGTCGGCCGTGCACTTGATCCCACGGGTGCACCCATTGGAGTTCGGGCTGAAGTCCATGGGGACGTTGAAGCCGTCAACCAAGGAGATGACAAAGAAGTCCATGCCGCCGAACTGGTTCAGCGCATACTCGGCCAGGGTGTTTGGGGGCTGGCCGTAGGATGTGCACTCACGGACGCCGCCACAATCGCCAGTCTTGCACTTGCCTTTCCCGGAGGCATCAAATTGGCAGTTAGTCCGGGCCCAGATACGGGCTTGTTTCGTACCAGGGCTCACGTTCAAGCTCCAGGACTGGCCTCGGTCAAGCTGTTGGCCACCTCCTGGGACCGCCGCAGCCCAGACCGTGTAGGTGCAATTGTTCCTAATATTGAAAGTGGCAGCATTGGCGCAAGTGAGGAAGAGGGAGAGCAAGAGGACGGAGGAAATGCAAATGGCATGGGAGCGAGCCATGCTTAGGGTTTGCTCAGAACTTGGTTTTGTGTGATATGTGATAGTACTTGTGTACTAGCTTGGTGGGTAATGGAGAAATGCACGAGGGTTTATATAGGGGCGAGCGTAGCTAGGGATTGGCTGAGAGAGGCCAACAGGTGTCTCTACATGATTAGTTGATCGAATATCAGATGGGGTTTGATAATGCTGTCCTTGGCTTGGCTCCAAGTCAAGTCAAGAACGAAGATAAAGCCTCCACAATGCACACAGGCTCATCTGTAACCGGTCAACAATTTTTACCGTGCGAGTGCTTGAGAGCTTTATCATCAGGGAGCGGCTAATGGTTTTGGCAATTATCCATCATTCAGGCCCTTCTGCTTAGAAATTTCAACCAGTCTTTGCTATAAAACAATGAGCTCAATATCTGAAAATGAGGAAAAGGGATTAGAAGCTGAGCAGAGAGAATTAGCAGGTGAACTTCTGCAAGACAAGTATGTGAGTTGCAGCGTACCATTTTTAATTTAAGTATCTACTTGTTATTTGATAATTACTTTAAAATGAAAATCTTGATATTGTCCCCTGATGCAATTTCACTATGTCGATCAAATTGTTATTTCGAGTTTTGAATTGATAGAGATTATATACTTCTTTATCATACATGTGTCCATACTAAAGCCCTATTGAGAAATCTCTCTCTAACGTGGGATTGTTGGAGATAATGAAGCCATGTGACAATCATATCAATCTCATGAACTTTATGGAAGAGCTTGATTTAGGAGTTATCCATGATAATTCAAAATAGAATATACAAAAAAAGAATTGTAATTGACATGGTAATAAAATTTGCTACTCTTTTGGTGGTCTCAACTTCAAGCCCCATTGAAGTTAAATCCTAAATTCACTGGGCCAATATTGAGGGAATGTGCCCTTAAGATCACCCAAGGAGTCGGACGTCTCGTTAAGGAACGTGAAAACTAACTCGGACAATACTTGATCCCACTACCAAAAAAAAAATCACTATATATGGTCATTTCAAGTATATTCATTCATTTTAAACTCGGTATTATTTAATTATATATTTCCCAAATTTATGATTATCTAGATATTTTTTAATTCCTCTTTTCGAGATATTAAATAAAATTTAAGTTTCTTCGTCGAACGGCGATCACTCTCCAATATCGCAAAAAGATTGAATTTTCCTAGACAAAATAAATGTTATATATGGCAAATCACTTGAAAGTTATTTTCGCTTAGTTATTTTTATTTTTTCTTTTTTTGGGTCTTTCGATGATGCTATTGGGGAGGGAATTATTCTTGGGGGATCGATATTCACCATCAAGAAGAGTCCACAAACGTTATTGTCAAAGTCTTGACTAAGAAAACACGACGCAGAAAAAATCAAAAGCAGAAGAAAGAGGTGCAATCACGTGCTTATGCTTGTTAATCTCACAGGTAGAGGTGTTAAAATGGGTCACAAACCCATTTATGACCCATTTAAATCTTAAATGGATCATAAATGGGTCACTTGTTTATAACAAAAGATAATTAAATGGATTTCACAATTATAGGTGTAAGATAGGTGGGTCTTAATTGGGTTTTTAAATGAGTTGGGTTGAAAACTCATCTTTAACAAAAACATTATAATTCCTCCTTCTCTCTTCAACTTTATAAAAATCCAAATTATAATTTTTTATTTTATTTTCTCTTTTCTTTTTCTTCCTTTTTTTTTTCTTTCTTCTTTTTTTTTCTTTCTCTTTTTTCTTTCTCCTTCCTCCTTCCGGTCGCCGGCACGGCGACGGCCGGCGACCGGCCAGGCGAGCCTCGAGCTCGCCGGATCCGGCGAGGCGGAGGCCTCGCCGACGCCCGGCGAGGCTTGAGCCTCGCCGATCCGGCGAGACTCGAGCTCGCCGGCGTCGGCCGTGGCTCGAGCCTCGCCGATCCGGCGAGCCTCGAGCTCGCCGGCATCGTCGAGCTCGCCGGCGTCGTCAAGCTCACCGACATTGGGCAAGGCTCGAGCCTCACCAGATCCGACGAGGGCGAGCTCGAGCTCTCGGCGTCGGGCGAGCCTCGAGCTCGCCGGCATCGGCGAGCTCGAGCTCGAGGCTCGCCCGTGGCCGATCGCCGGCCGTCATCGTGGCGGGGGCCGACCAAAGAAGAAGAAGAAGAAGGAGAAGAAAAAGAAAAGAAAAAAAAAGAGAAAAAGAAAAGAAAATTATATTTTAAAATAAAATAAAAATAATTAAAAATTTAATTTAAAAAATAAATTAAATTTCGATTTTTTAAATAATTATTTTAAAATTTATAAAAATTGTCCATTAAATTTATATTGTATAAAAATTTTTAGCAATACAATTTTTAAAAAAAATATATATATATATATATATATATATATATATATATATATATATATAAAAGCTTGGAAGTATTTTAATAATATAATCTTTAAAAAAAACATGGGAATAAGTTTTTCTAAATTTGTTCAATATGAAATTATTTTATTAATATGAGTTAGGTCGGGTCGGGTATGGGTTGGGTATGGGTCGGGTTGGGTTTGGGTCGAAAAATTTACATTAAACATTAATGGGTCATAAATGGGTTAATGGGTTAATTTGGGTCGGACCATTAATGACCCGACCCAACCCACCCATTTAACGGCTCTACTCACAGGACAAGTCGCAAGCACCCGATACGATTATTCCGAGGAATCAAGAGAGGTGCGATTTCGACTGGGTGGCATGACAATGAGCACCAATTCATGTGCGGTGAGCACATTATGTCAGTTCAATAGTTAGCACGTGAGAATTTGCATTTAATGACATATTTATTTCGTGAAAATTAAATAATTTATACGAAATAATTTTTTAAAAATGATTGTTTCTATCACTTTTAAAAATAAATAAATGAAAAATATTTCTACTGTCACGAAAATATTTAGAAATATTTTTGTTAAAAATAAACATATCTTTCATTGACTAATTATTTTAAGTGATATAAGTAATTATTTTTAGGAAAATATTTTTCAAACCATTCAATTTTTACAAAACAAATGGAGCCTTATTTCCTTCCTTTCTTTTATTTCTTTTTGTGGTTTTTCTTCTCAATATTAGGGTGAATCCCCAGGGGATAATTCTTGTACCTAAGAGTAGATGAAAGAAAACTATTTTCATGTTGGGTTTAAAGTCGACGAAGAAGCTTTGTTATCAAAAGTCACCTTTGGCTGAACATCGGATGAAGAAACTTTGTTATTATTCTTGCACCACCAAAGTATAACTTTAAATCTTATCGTGGAACGAATATCTTAATCACGATGGTATAACTAATGACATTAAATTCACATCAGCAAAATCCGTTACTAGAATGGTAAAAAAGAAGAACGATGAACGTTTTATAAAAGGTATAGAATCCACTTGAGTTGAAAAAAAAAAAAAGATTTTTAATCTTGTATAAGAGTACAAAGACCGCTGATGTTATAATCCCAAACCCATTCGATGCACAGAAGGAATTCACTGATTTGAGTCAGACAATCAGTTTTTTTTTTTTTTTCTAAGTTTGTTTTCTTTTACACCCTTGATTTTGTGTTCTAGGAAATAAGTGGGCAAGTACACGGATTTTAAACAAGACCATGAGTCTCGCTGGATGCCCGATACATGTGAAGACGTATCAACTTCAGTGCTTCTCCATGTCCAACTATGCCTAACCCAAGAGACAGAGAGGCGTCATTCTATCTACAGGAAAACCTTATCCTAAGAAAACGATTTGAATTGAAAGCGAAACAGTTCTTGAGAGCATCCATCCAATGGGTTTATCCTAAGGAATCAACATGCATACCTTTCAAAAATCAATTTTAAATTTTAAATTGAAAAATAAAGGGATTTCATATCTATATAAGAGTGTATGAATCCTCTAAAGAGGTGATGTGAGATAATTTTAACACATATGATTTCAACTTATGACTAGTCAGCATGATAACAACATTATGTCAATTCAATAATTAGCACAGCAGCTTTTGCACTTGTTTTCAATTTTAAAAATAAAAAAAATTGAAAAAAATATTTAATATTAGTAACAACGATGACCTGTGTCCATGTCAACAATTTTTGGCCAAATGGATTCCATTAGCTAAATGTAAAATTCTTTAGAACTAAATGGGCATTATTAAAGGATTTATAACTGAATTAACAAAAATGAATTTCGTGACGTTTTGGACAATTTTCCCCATTGGAATTGACTCGCTTATTTAAATATTCAATCGCATTCACCACACCGGCTGGTTCTCCCTTGGAATCGAGAACCAAACTATTTGGACACCAGTTCCCGATTTTAGAAACCAAGAACTAGACCAATACTTCTTGAAACCTGGACTAAACCACCAGTCCGATTCAGTCTAGGCCGATTCAGTTTGAACGGTTTTTGACTTGGGCATCTGTCTCTCGGTAAACCGTAGGACAGCCCCTCTCGTTTCTTATTACTAGCCTTTCCAATCCGTGATTTCAAAGGTAGCTAGAGTAGGCCCAATTACTGGATGGACTTGGGCGGGCTGAATTTGAACTTTGCCCAACGAAGAAACCAATGCAAAAAGGCTTGGTGGCCTTAGACCGATCGGCCGAAGATCGATATCCAAGCTCACCCAATTGCCCCGCGAACTCGTCGGGTCCGTCCATCGCGAGCCCCCGATTAGGTCCATTTTTTCTCTAAAACCAAATTAAACCCATGCGCACATCATGAAACACGAACCGATATTGAGTCATGACCAACTTGTCAAATCTCCAAAATGGCAAAGGCAATCTCTTTCATTTAGAGGATGTTTTTATAGCATACCGAAGAATTGAAAATAATACGGGTATAAACGAGAGGAATCTTAATTTGCGTTGCGTATAAATTGTCACCAAAGCTATTAAAGTAGTGAAGGGCAAAACCCCTACAAATTGAGCTCATGAGCTACTTTCATTAATTGGCCAACACTATTTTTACTCTACGTAAAATTTTGTCCCTTATGGGCAAAATGTGACCGTATAGTTGGTACCACCTGGGCAAGTGAAGGTTGCTGGATCATCTCGTGGGTAGCTAAAAGCATCCGGGCACCTATCCTTGAAAAATTGGGAGTAAGCAGTGGAGCCACAGCTCTCGGACGCATCGTTGCAACAATACTGGGCGGTCTTGAACACTGTGCACGGATCGTTGCACCCCCCAGGGGCCTTCAGCACCTCTGGGCACTGGTTGTTGATGTCATCTGAGCACTTGATCCCCCTGCACGCACCGGTGGTGGGCCTCAATTGCATGGGGATGTTGAAACCGTTGACGAGCGATATGTCCAGGATGTCCCGACCGTTCTGGCTCGAGTTGAACTCTGCGACGGTGCTGGGCGGGCTACCGGAGCTTGAGCAGTCCAAGAGTAGGTCGCAGTCGCCAGTCTCGCACCGGCCCTGGCCGTTGGCGTCGAAGCTGCAATTGGTCCGGCCCCATATGCGCCTTGTGGTTGTGCCCGCGCCCACAGATAGGACCCACGTCTGGCCACGGTCAAGCCTGCGCCCGCCACCAGGTGTTGCCGCGGCCCAAACAGTGTATGTGCACTGATTGACAACCCTAAAAGTAGCTGCATCTTTAAAAGTAGCTGCATCTGTAAAAGTAGCTGCAGCAGAGGGGACGAGATTAGGGACGGAGGCCGAGTATTGAGCTCATATAGGTTCTTGAACACTTGACCGGGACACAAGTGCTAGAACCGCTTGAAGAAGAGCCATTTTTTCCATTGAGCTCCCCTCGCTGATTATTTTGACTCGCAGAGAGGGGGTCTATGTAGATTGAGGAACCATAGACTTGGCGTAAGGAATGGGGAAATCGACGATAAAATGCCAGTGAACTTTCCCAGAAATTTCTGTGCAGACGATCGTGTCAAATGGGGGACAAACCACGAGTCAACGAATGGATATACGCGCCTTTCGCGGAGGCCGCGTAAGGACCAAGGACTAAAGAGATCGAGAGAGGAACTTCTCTCAGTTTGATTTAGTCAAAGCACATGTCATCGATAGAAACTAGAAACCCGTGACTACACGGCATCACTCTTTCGGGTTCGTCTTCCCACCCACCACTACGTGCGCCAAAAATTTAACTCCGCTCTTGTCGGTCGTCGGATTCAAGGTTCGTTGAATCTTGCGTCGGTGTCCGATCTAAAAAATGTCAATGTCGAGTCTTTCGAATTTGAACTCGGCAAGTTCCCTTTGATTTGATTATATGCATGGAAAATTTACCCGGCATTCTTGTTAGTCGTCAGATTTTTTTGTCACAGTCGACTATAGATCTTGCGTGGATGTCCGATCTAAAACTTGTCAACGTAAAATGTGAACGCAGTAAATATGCTTTGGTTTTGCTCATGGCGAAGTAGATTAAGCCCTTCCTTTCCCTAAAGATATGATCACTGAGAATAGATAATAATCAACATGTCCATTTAAAGGATAAAATCCCAAATACATTTCACGTGAACAACGCCATGTTAATTATTTATCTTTGTTAGGTATAATTTGTCAATATTTCATAAGGATTTTGTCAAAACCCAACTAAAGAATATTTGTTACTTTCAAAGCACCATCCCTCTTGTGTCATGTGTAATCAATATATTGAAAATAGTCACCAAAAAAAAAAAAATTTCTTATTAGATGTGATAAATGAGTGATCTAGTTACTGCACTCATTGACAAGATCCATACTAGAATACCCATATGAACTTGTGCAGCCACATAAATCATAGACGTACTTACTCATAAGTTGGTTTACTTGTCTAGGGTTCTATGCAAAAGTGATCCGAGAGCAATAATTAAATAATCAAATAAGTAAATATTGCGATTTTGAATGCACTACCTAGTCTAACGATATGCACAATCACCATTAATTGATGCTTTATTAGCAAATTAGGCTTCCTTTTATTTAATTTTATGTTAGGTCCTCTTGTTGCACCTTCTAGGGAACAACCACAAAAGAAAAGAACAACTCAAAACGATTCAGGCTCCATTTATATTATGAAAAATGAATAATTGAAAAAATATTTTTTTAAAAATAATTATTTGTATCGTTTATAATAATTAATTAATATGCCATGTTTTGAATATCAACAATAATTTATGTCTAAATAATTTTGTAGAGGATAAAATATTTGTTGTTAATTATTTTTTTCTTTTTTTGTGATTTAAGCAATCATTTGTTTAAAACCTCGAAAGCAGACATCACTTTGAGACATTTGTTTAGTCAAGACAAGACTAAGTCAAACTCGCAGATGTAATGAAACTCGTTGGAAAAATATTTGATTTTACTTTCAGTCAAGCACGTAAAGTTCGATTCTCCCGTTAATCGCGGCATCTCGGTCGGGTTTCAACATGTTTTTTAGTCTTCACCCTTATTCTCTGCATATTTTTAGGTCGAGGTTGAATTGACTATTATCAAAATAGATCTAATTTTTTTGGCTTTTTTTCTTTTACTGAAACCCCTCTGCAGAAAAAATTAAAAAGATTAATAGCTGCAAAAATAATCTCTGAGGCCAAATCACAGTAAAAACGCAAAACAAAAAGAAGACAAAAACAAAAGGTTTGTTTATCACAAAAAAGTTTGCAATAGAGATTATTTCAAACCTTTTTCAGAAAATAATAGAGAACATCGTCTATTTCCATACTTACATTTGTTAGGGCAGAACACGACCCCATAGTTGGTTCCACCAAGGCAGGTGAAAGTGCTGGTTTGATCATCCTTAGGATAACTGTAAGCATCGGGGCACCTATCCTTGAAGAACTTGGAGAAATTTGTGGGCCCGCAGCTTCCGGAGTTGCAGCGGTGCGGGTCGGTCTTGAACACGTTGCGGGGGCCGTTGCACCGCGGGGCGCCTTGGTAGGGGGGCAGCCATTGATGTCGGCCGTGCACTTGATCCCACGGGTGCACCCGTTGGAGGTCGGGTGAAGTCCATGGGGACGTTGAAGCCGTCGACCAGTGGAGATGTCAAAGAAGTCCTTGCCGCCGAACCGGTTCGGCGCATACTCGGCCGAGGTGTTTGGGGGCTGGCGGATGATGTGCACTCGCGGACGCCGCCACGGTCGCCGATGCGGCACTTGCCCTCACCGGGCTGCATCAAATTGGCGGTTAGTCCAGGGCCGAGATACGGCCGCTGTGCGGGTGCCAAGGCGGCGTTTACGCTCCGGGGCTGGCCTCGGTCAAGCCGTCGGCCACCTCTGGGAGGGCCGCAGCCCGGACCGTGTAAGGGCAATCGTTCCTAATATTGAAAGTGGCAGCATTGGCGCAAGTGAGGAAGAGGGAGAGCAAGAGGACGGAGGCAATGCAAATGGCATGGGAGCGAGCCATGCTTGGGGTTTGCTGAGAATTAGGGTTTGTGTGATTTCTCTAAGTGATAGTGCTTGTGGAGTAGTTTGGTGGGTAATGAAGACATACATGAGGGTTTATATGGGGGCGAGGGTGGCTAAGTTGTTGGAGAGAGGCCAACAGGTGTTCCTACAAAATTAGCTGATTGAATATTAGACGCGGTTCGATAACGTCGTCCTTGGCTTGGCTCGAAGACGAGTAGACGAGTCAAGAACGAAGATAAAGCCTCCAGGATGCACGGACCAATGAGAAAGTGACGCGTCAGCGTGCGCCAAGTCAGCGTGCGCCCCCGTCCAATGTTAAAGTGACGCGTGGCTCTACGTGTGCGCCATGGACCCACTGGTTTTCTGCACAAAATATATTATTTTCCCTTTTTTATTTAAAAATTTACGGCCCTTTTTTTTTTTTTTTTGGTCGCTAATTTACGGCCCTTAGTAGACTTGCTGTTGCTTTTTCTCTCCCCTCTCTTTTGGAGTGGGCCTGCACGCATTAATGGCGCTTTCTCGCTTCTCCTTTCTGAAGAATGGATACCCCCACGCTGCAGCTTCCCTTCCCTCCTTTCTTTCCTTTTCCATTCAAAATTTTGGGTGAGAATTCGCTCTCTAAGTTGCTTTGCTTCTCCAGCCGGCTCCAGGGCTGGGTCGTCTCCGCTCTCTAGCCCAAAGCACGTTGCTCCTCCACCTTGCTCCGGCGCTGGCTCATCTTCGCTCTCTGCCCCAAAGCACGTTGCTTCTTCGGCCTGCATCGTTGTGTTCCTTCTCCCCTCTGCTCCGGTGTGGTTTCCTTGCGCAAGACGGCGAGGAATGTTCTTGCTGTAAGTCGTAGACTCCAAGCAATAAGAAGTTCCAGCTCTCTCCGATTCAGCTTCGGATCTGCTACATTCGCGGCTCATAACAGTGAGTTGATTTGGCGAATGCTTGCCGCTACCGGCTGCGTGCGGCGATGGAGGTGGAGAGAGCGAGTGGAGGAAGGTGATGGAGGCGTCATTCGGAAAGCTGGACGAGGTTGGAGGAAAGGAGGTGGACGCATCGATCAGGACGGCGGGGTCGACGGCGGTGGTGGCGGTGGTGGGGAAGGAGGAGGTTGTGGTCGCAAACTGCGGGGATTCGTGAGCGGTGTTTTGTCGTGGCGATGTGGTCATGCCCTTGTCTGTTGATCACAAGGTGAGCTCTCGCTTTGTGTTTGTTCGTTTCCATTGAAGCTGTGGAGCTCAGGGGATCTAATCTTGTTCTTCTTCCCCCCAAAAGACACTTCATTTTTTTTAATTTTTTATTTTTTTGGTAAGAGCAAAAGACACTTCATTTATTCAGACATTTTGCCAGAAATCTTGATCTACAAGTCTTATCCTTTTTGTCTACTTCGTGTCGTTTCTAGGTTATACTTCCAAAAGATCACTTGGTGTACTTTCAAAGGTGCTTAATTTATTAGGTTGACTTTGGGGTCATGCTTCGCAGGGTGGACATCCTATGATTAGGGGAACTTGCTACACTATGGCATTCTCTGTTTTTCGTTCATGGTTATGTAGACAGGCTGAAGCTCATCTTGCCCTGTTGGTTTAATCAGT
The DNA here is from genome assembly GCF_016545825.1 of Eucalyptus grandis. Taxonomy (NCBI): domain Eukaryota; kingdom Viridiplantae; phylum Streptophyta; class Magnoliopsida; order Myrtales; family Myrtaceae; genus Eucalyptus; species Eucalyptus grandis. The sequence goes on from NC_052612.1 coordinate 12,241,556, forward strand.
GAACTAGAATTCATCCCTGTGATCTTTTGTGGTCAGCCACGCATTGTTCATTCTGCAATTCTTTCATAGAACACTGTTGAAATCACTTCAGGTCGCCACGAACGGGAAATAGCTAGTGGTGCCCCATCGCAATATGGCATGTTACCGGGTTGATAAATGAATGCAAACCTTTGAAAGCTCTTGCCAATACTTTTATACCGTCTCTTCTTCAATGACATGTCTATTTTTTGATATTGAAATAGTAACAAGGTCTTCAGCCAGTGAAAGCGAGTAAAGTCATCTTCATATTGAAATGGTACAATTTGAAACGTGGGAAGATTTTCCTGAGCAACATCTTTAGAGCATTTGCCACAGTAGATACTCAATTAGTTGCCAATGCTAAATTGGTAGCAGAATAAATTACTTGAGCTAAAGTGAAAATAGTTACGTCCTGTCATGCGTCATACCTTGAGTTAAATCTTTTGGATTTCGATTAAAATGGCTTACTGATCCCCTGAATAGCCTGACAGGCCTAATGAGAAGGAGAGAGTGGAAGTAGCCGGCGGAAGGGTCACAGATTGGAATGGATCCTGTGTCCTAGGCGTGCTTGCTACATCGAGGTCAATTGGTATGTGGAACTTCATCAATCAAATGGCTGTAATGACAGACTTTATTCAATGCTTTTATGCATGTAATGTTGGTTTCCAATTGCACTGATTACTTCAGCAAGTGCTAAGCAAGTCGAATTTGTGGTTAGCATTAGTACTATTGTGGTGCCAAACCTCTACTTGAAAGGAACATATTGAATCACTCGGATACTAGATTGGTAACAAGTTGTTTGAGTGCACCTTAGAATTGGTAACTGCAGCCTTTCGACATGTACTGAAACAATGCCGGGGGCGAATTACCAACAGGGATCAATAACCAACACCTCTCATGCAGAAGTTTTAGGTGGAGACTGGCTTTTTCTATTGTATTGTGTGGTGTCTATATCTGATAGCGGCGTTTACTTGCTACAGGGGACTATTATTTGAAGCAATACGTGATGGCTGAGCCAGAGGTCACGGAAAGCAAGAGAACAAAGTTGGACGACTTCCTTGTGATAACAAGCGATGGGTTATGGGATGCACTCTCTAATGTGGTTGCCCGCCAGGTCGTGAGGAGATGCCTCGACGGACATATAAAGAGGAGGTTCCCTAAGGAGTTGAGAGGAAGTAACGCCACCGAGGTGGCTGCAATGCTAGCTAAACTGGCTGTGGTTCGAGGTAGCCAGGACAATATCAGTGTGAGTGTGATCGAGCTGAAGAAACCAAACTAGTAAAATGTAAATAGGTACTCTGCAACTGAGAACGTTTCTTTATGGCCAGTGTTGGGCTAATCAATGTTCATCTTGTATAATGACTTCAAGTTGGTATTTAAATGCCAGATCCTTAATGATGAATTTTTTTCCCAAGATTGGCAATTACAACATCAACATTGTGTTGGAGATTGTTTTATCTCTACTTGTGACAGATACTATCTCTATATCCATCCATTAAGTGGAGTCCACTTGAGCTTACTACTTTGCGACAATATGCCAGTCTTGTTCAATTGGTAAACTTGAGAATGTTGAGTTCGGGGTACTGGTGGTTCCCAACTAGAAAAGATTATGAAAATAGATTATGTAGACCCAATCTTACTTTCTGGTATACAGATCCTCTGCATGCATAATGAAAAAAGAAAGTAAAGAGGAGTGCAGGAAATTCATGAACAAAGTCAACATGGGAATAGCTCTCTCCAAATGAGCAAAAGTAAACTTTCATACCTTAAATTCTTCAAGAACCGAATAGACACAACTCTCTTGCAGAAGGCTATATCCTAATAAACACAAAAATTGTTGCAAAGCTTTTTAAAAACACAATCATAAGAAGGAAAAGAAGGAAAAGTTCAAGAAACAAAAAGGACTCCGCAAACTATAAGGTAGCCCTTTGCTCAAAAAAAAAAAAAAAAAAAAACTATAAGGGGCCCTTTCTTTTCTCAGTTCTCAACAAACCATTCTTTGGTGTGGCACATCTCAGACTCTTTCTCTTTTAATCGGCAAAGTCGAGGGGAAAGAGGATGAGCAGTCGTTTTATAATGTCTCTTCACTCCTTTTGTCCTCCGATCCTCACCCTTATTCAGCTTGGAAGCAGGTTCCAACATCATGAAGCGAAGATGAAAATTTTCAAAAAGAAAGAAAGCGAGAACTTTTTGAGGTCGTATCCAACAAGTATTGCTACACAATCCTTTACATCCCTGAAACCCCAGAAAAACTGTGCAATTACTTATGAAGCTGGAGTATCTTCCTATGCCATAGTGTAGCTTGAGATGGAGATGTCCGCTTGAGGCGAAGCGTGGATGTACACAAACTCAAGGCTCTTCCCTGAAGGTAAGGATTGGATCCAAGAAGGGTACACATACGAGTCGCCGGACTTGGTTAGTCCCCACAGAGGACCGTAGAGCTTGGAGATCAACAGGTTGACATATTTCAGCGTCTTGTCCAACTTGTCGGTCACCACCGTCAACTATCTGTGGTAAGTTCTCCCGTTGGCAGTCCATGACGCTGTTGGCTTCTGCTTGGTGGACAGCTCGTTGGAAGCTGTTACTGGAGTCAAGAAGGCGACGGCAGATGAGCGAGGTAATTGAATCACAGAATTAATCAAAGAAAACAAGGGAAGGCAGAGGAAATTGTACCAAGAGCGGGACTTGGCTCTGCCATGGCTGCTTTCGGCGCAGGAACAACCACTCCATTGAATAGAAACCCATCCATCAGATGCCGAAATATGTCAAGACATTGCTTTTGTCTGAAATAACAGCAATTTTCAAAGATCAAATACTTGGAAGGAGCTGACCGTAACCGCCATGACCACCACTCAACCGGACTAATATGCCAGGGAATGGAGCGTTGTTGTGAGTAGCAGGCTCCATTTGCTTGTAATTGTCTCTTTGATCAGCAAAGTTATCATATGCATCGGGGCCACCGACGATAGCACCAGTGATGAGATTGGGTTCGCTCGCTTTGCAACTAAACTAGGTGGCATAACCGCCTCAGCAGCTCACAAAGGACGAATCCTCCTTAATGGACACAATAGAAGCCGCCCGATGATGGACCTGCCTTGGGTAGTTGTTCCCATACCCGATCATGTAGCTCGTGGCTCTGGGGTTGTCTCCCAGGATATAGTCCACCTGCATATGTTCGACACTCATGGCCAGAATATTATCCCATTGTATCTTGAGCTAAGGAAAAAAATTGAGATTTTCCGAGCACAAACATCGAATTGTCACGTTTTCCTCGACTAACTGATTGTATCAGTGACTAGGACACGATCAGAAAGATTGTATTACCTGAGATTTTGCAAAGGAGAGGAGTTCTGATGGTTGAATGCTACCGATGAGCATTGCAAGCTTTTGCCTGAGGAAGAACAAGGAAGGTATAAGTCATTGCGATCAGCTAAAATGTAACAATAACAGGGAAGAACAAGGAAGGCATATGATCCCTTCCACAAAAAGCACCGGGATCACCAACCAGGACTCTCGCTTCTTGAAAACCTTGCTGCAGTGACCTAACAGCTCGAGAGGGGTCAACAGAGAATGGACTTCAAAACCGTTCGTCATAGAAGCCACTGCAGTAAGTCACCCCAAACATGAAGATGGCTGGTCAAATCCATCATTTGACTGTATCTTCTTTAACATCGTCAACATCTAAGAAACAAAACCAGGACATCAAGGTCTGCACATAACTGACTTGCACGTTTTCATTCCTTTCAACTCCCATCGATCCAGCATATTGACGTACGCTTCAATATTGTTCTTTTACCAGTGCCCCAGCATTCTTGACCTATCAATCCAGCATATTGATGTACACTTCAACACCAAGTAAACTAGCTCCACGCAATTATTTGCAATCAAATACACAGGCAGAAAAATGGTCCAGCCCAAAGTACTGAGGACGTAGCCGAAGCTCTTAAGGCATTCCTCGAGCTGAGCGAGGTCGCTGTGGTTCTTCTTGAAAACCTTGTTGCACTAACCTAACAGCTCCTCGAACGACACGGCCCCAAACGACATGGAGTCAAGCAAATTGAGATCTGTTGGGAATTACTGATCCGAAAAGCCGGATTCGACACTAAATCGAACCCTAAATCAATGCGGAAGACGAAGCCGGGAAAACACGCATCACCGATCGTAAAGCACACCACGGATTCAGCGTACCTTGTTAGCCACAGATTAAACACCAACGCTGAAGAAGAGGAAGAAATTCTGGCCCCGTTCGATCTGATGATGACTTGAAGGAGAGAAAACAGTGCCTTGAACTTACTGTTCTTTTTGGAGGAAGAGAGAACGCGCGGGGGAGAAGACATACGTTGAATTGTCAAACGTTATCTTCTCTCTCTCTCTCCTCCTTTTATACCTCTCCCCTTCCACGGGCCCTATTCCCGTGGGCCGGGGCCCCCAGGCCCACAGGCGGGCGGACGGCCAACTCGGGCCCATCTCATAAATCCATCATCTCCCACTCGCACATGGTGGTACAAAACTAACATGGGCGGACAAGCCCTACTCGGCCTCATTAGAGAAAAAATCCATCATAGACTTTCTCTTAACATGGTGGGTCGAACATAATCCTCTTTTCCTCTATTCAACATTCATACCGGTGAATAATCCGTGCGACAAAGCATACTTTGAGAGCTCGTTGCCATACATACGTTAGGAATACATAGCAGCTCATAATGGGCATCACTTCTGAGTAGATTTAGTATGCAGTACCCTAGATCGATCGATCACATTTTATCTCTCTTGATCTCTTTTAAACAATGATATATTTATTGTATTCACAATTATGATTATCACAAAGACAGTCATAATTGGTTAACCGGTGAATACAAAACTACAATGTGATTCTCCAAAATCAATCTTCTTCTTTCTTTCAAACTCTCAATTTCAGTCCAGCTTGCTTTTCTAGAAATGCCCCATTAGATCGAATCAAACTCATGATCATTGGCAACATCCTAAGATAGCAAACACTAAATAGAAATCTTGAGAATAAGTAAGAGTCATGAGGGGACTAAGAAGTTGAGGAACTCTCTTCCTCAAGAGTCTCACACGACATAAAAGTTGAGATCAAACTTTTGCCACTCTTATTGGTCGTCTCTTGCATACGTAGTATGAAATACGTATTACGGTATTAACTCCTTTCCCATGGAGCGTATGTCTACACCTTTCAATACCGTACAGATGATAGTTTAGACATACCCAATGTCTAACTTGAGTTCACGTATCTACTCATTCACTAAATTCATCGGAACTCACATCGGCATCATAGGAGATAAAGTAAAATATGTGGGGTATTTTACTCTCGGACATAGTAAGTATTATGTCCTCATCTTAACATCCAGTTAAGGCGACATACGTGTTTTAAGCTTGAGCTCTCAATTATCACCTAGATAATAAGCTTAAAAAACAGTCTCATCTCTATTTATCACACAAGTAAATAGAGGCGTACCCGTGTGAGTGGGCTAATCTCATCTGTCCGACATACTTCTTCTAACTTAAAGTAATGCACTGAGCATTAAGATGCATAAAAGATCAAACAAAGATTCATAGGCATTAATGATGAAAACACAAATTCATCAAATGTGAACTCTTAGGGAAATTACAATATTCAGTACATCATCCTCTACGCAATCCTAGAGATTTCACATGGCCACAACACACATCTCTAGGTATTGGCTTTGTCATAGGATCTGCTACCATTCCATGCGTAGTATGTACTCTAAGTTCACATCTTTTCGTGCAATTATATCCATAACAAAGTTATACTTGGTATCTATATGTTTGGTCTTGCCATGATATTTTGGATCTTTAGTGTACACTTTTGCTGCTTGATTATCATAGTTAACTAATAACAAATCTGCAGCACTTCCAATAACACCTAAATGATCCAATAATCTCTTAAGCCAAACATCTTCTTATATTGCTGCTGATAATGCCACGAACTCAATTCCATCGTGGACAAGGCTATATACTTTTGTTTCTTACTGCTCCAACACATGGTGCCATTATTCGGTAAGAGAACAAACCTAGAGGTAGATTTCCTTTCATTTAAATCTCCTCCCCAATCAACATCAGAATAGCCTTAGAGTTGCAGATCCTTTCCTTAATAACTCAGCATATAATCAGCAGTTCCCTTTAGATACCTCAGTATTCTCTTAACGGCTTTCTAACGTGCTTGACCTGGATTAGATTAGTATCTACTCACCATTCCAACTGCAAAACATATGTCAGGTCTTGTACACATCATAGCATACATAAAGCTTCCAACAGCACTAGCATAAGGAACATGTTTCATTTGTTCCTTCTCTTGTGGAGTCCTTGGACACAGTCTATGGCTCAATCCTTCACCTTTTGCAATAGGAGTGTCAATGGGTTTACAATCCCATATCATTCAATTCAAAATTTGGAAGACAACCAACTTTTGATAGTATTGACTAGCTCCATATTGCTTCCGGCAATTAGTATATCATCAACATATAATGATATGATCACAAATTGATCCTTGGATCTTTTGATATATACACAATGATCCTCATCTATCATTGTAAAGTCATATGCCATTATGGCATTATGAAAACGTATATATCCTTGTCTTGACGACTGCTTAAGGCCATATATCGACCCCCAAAGTCGACATACCTTTTCTTCTTGGCCTTTCACTATGAAACCAACAGGTTGTTCCATATATATTTCATCCTCTAATTCTCCATTGAGGAAAGCAATCTTTACATCCATTTGATGTAACTCAAGATCCATACTAAACACTATTGCCAGAACTATGCGAATCAAGGCAAATTTTACTATAGGAGAAAAAATATCTTCATAATCAATTCCTTCCTATTGATTATACCCCTTCGCCACAAGGCGAGCCTTATGCATTTCAATCGAGCCATCAGCCTTTCGCTTTTCTTTGAGAACTCACTTGTTCCCAATGGCTTTGCGTCCTTTTGGAAGATCAACCGGTTCCCGGACTTGGTTTGATTTCATTGACTCCATTTTCCTATTTCATTGCATAAATCCATTTCTCCTTACTAGGGCAATTTAGAGCCTCATTAATATTTCTTGGCTCATCCTCATCTTGCGGAGCAACCATAAAAGTTTCCCTTTCAATGTCAAAACATCGACGGGGAATACTTTTGGCGACTTGTTCACCGTATGGGAGATTGTACACTTAGCACATCATTCCCATTATGCTCCCACTTGGATTAGGTAATGATGATGTCGTCACATCAGGTGGTTGCAATTGAGAATGAGTTGAATTCAATTCATCACATCTTATATTACTCCCACTTGGATGAACTCCATTAATATCATAATCTTAATCCAAGGTTTCAAATAGGAAGTAATCTTCCCTATTTCGCCCTTCTTAGGAAATTCATCCACTAAGAATGTGACATCTGTGATTCAAATTCAGTTATTCTCCCACTTTCCTGCTCACTTACGAACACATACCCTTTTGAGTGTTCGGAGTATCTCATTAAAATACTCTACTTTTATATGGGACTCAATTTCCCAAACTTGTGAGAGGACATATGAGTATAGACAGCATAACCCCATGGCTTAAGTAAACTTAAGTCCGGTTTCTACATATCCATAACTCATATGGAGTGAAACTAAGCTGATTTGGAAGGCACCCGGTTAAGTATTTAGGCAGCAGTTAACAACACATCACTCCATAAAAGTGATATGTAAGTTAGCATACGCCATCATGGACCTAACCATTTCTAGTAGGGTTCTGTTTCTTCTCTCTGCAACACCATTTTGTTGAGGAGTATATGGAATAGACAACTGTCTTTCTATTCCTTTTTCATCACATAATTTTCTGAACTTATCAGATAAATATTCTCAACCTCGATCGGATCTAAATACCTTTATTTTCCTGTCTAATTGATGTTCTACCAGGTTCATAAACCTTCTAAAACAACTTATGCTTCAGATTTATGAGAAATCAAATAGACATATCCGAATCAAGTAGAATCATCTATTAAAGTGATGAAACAAACAGCCCCTTGCCTTCCTCTCACATTCATTGAACCACAGACGTCCAAATGGATTAAATGCCGAGGAAATTAAGCTCTTTTACCTTTTCCAAATGGTCTCCTTGTCATTTTCCCTACTAGGCAATGCTCGCATATGGACAAATCAACTTTTTCAATATTGCCCAACAAGCCCTTTTTGGCTAGTCTTTTCATATATTGTTGGCTCATATGACCAAGTCTAGCATGCCATCATATTCACATCATTATCATATAAGATAGAAGACGTGAAACAAGGGGATAACATATTGACATCATCACAGTCAACATTTAGTACAATAAAACCATCTAGAAAGTGACCACAACCATAGTAGTTTGTATCTAAACACAAATCTACACATTTATTATGGAAGTTCATACCAAAACCAAGCTTAACCAACACTAAGACAGACACTAAATTTCGGAATTTCTAGAGCATATAGAACATCAAGATGCGTCCACCATGCATGTTCTATTGGTCGGTGCCAATTCCTTTACATCAGCTCTAGAGTTGTTTCCGATATGGATCCACTCAGTTCCAGTTGGTACTCGTCGGAATTCCACAAAGGATCCTCTATCCTTTGCTACATGGTCTGTCGCTCATGAATCTACATTCCACAAAGGATTGGATTCAGCCAATAATTCAGAACTTGACACATAATCAAAGTTCTCAAATGTACAAGAGGTGTATGCCTTCTTTGGCTCACGACAGTCGCGAGCATAGTGACCCTTCTTGTCACAGTTGTAACATTTCACCCTTGACATTTTCTTCAATTGAGGACTTTTTCCTCTCTTGTGTTGGTTAACTCTTGATCTCTTGTAATAAGGACTTGATCCTTTGCATTCCCACATATTGAACGAATCAATACGCTTGCGCTTAGAGCTCAAAACTCTTTATGAGCTAGAACCAGCATTGCATATATCTATTCTCAGCTCACATGCCGTTAAGCGGTCCTCTACCAGCTTAAGGTGGCGCACAACATTCTCAAGATCTTCCATAACATGGTCAAGAGCTTCTAGTGCTTCTTGCTTTTCCAGCACATATTGAATCTTCATATTCAATATTTCACAATTGTAGCCGTTCAAATCAGCAATTAAATTCTTAGTTCTTTGAAACCATCGTCCGAACACATCGAGACATACATGCCGAATAAATAATGCCTATCATTTATGCATCCCTATTTGCATAGACCCATCATATTAATGAATAATTTTAAGTAAGGCTTCAGAATCAAAAGGTCACTACGTTTCCAATCATCCTCCAAAATCCTAACTTTAAATTATCATTAATATGATTGTCATATGCAAAATCGATTCTATGAAGTTACAAAAACTTCTATAAACTACCTGACTAACTACCCACTGCCAATCGATATGAATGAAAGCAAATATTATCTAACATCCAATAGAATAACAGAGCTTTCACATAATACAACTAATATATCGGTTGCTACATTAACAACAATCGAGGTAGTAATCATTACATAATCAATCAAAGAAATAAATAGGGAATGTCCATTCTAATCTATCAGTCAAAACATCTGAGAAAACTGAAGGTACATTTGCCAACCATGGAAAAACTTTTGGAGAGCTCTCATGTCGCCACCAAGGCGCATTCACTCTGCGCCACGTAGCGCACAATCTAAGGGTTGAAGTTTTGGCCAACTCAATCCTATAGTACTCTCTTACAAAAGCTTCCACGACCTCCTATAACCGGGACCACGTTGACCTCCCATAGCCGATCTAACACTGCTTGCCATTCGGGTGGAAGAGTGTTCAACAAAGCCGGCACCTTCTCAAAATCCGGCATAAGATAACCATTATTGATGATTTCTGTATCATCGATTGACCTTGACCATATGTGATACTAAATCACCATCAAGCCACTGAAAATCAGCTAACTCTTTCATCAGCCTTTTCAGTCTAGCTCTTCCTTCGTCCGTTCTCGGGATTGCGGTATCCGTGCATTACGCATCATAGTTACGCAACAAATGCGGAACTAAAATGGATCACTTATAATCCATAATAAACAAAATGGAAAATACATAAATTTCCATGATTCATGCAACAAATGCAGAATAAAAATGGATTACCTACAACCCACACAGACATAATTGAAAAAGAAACAAATTCCTTTTTTTTTTTTTTTTTTTTTTCCAGGTCAACGGTCAAAGTCAACGGACGGTCAACGGTCAAGTCAACGGTCAACGGTCGCGCGGGTCGGACCGGTCGGACTGGTCGCGGACCGGTCGCCGGTCGGACCGGTCGGACCGCTCGCACGGACCGACCGCCGTGCCTCGCGCGTGCGGGGATGACGTCACGCAGGCGTCATCGGCACGTGCGGCGCGTGCCACCTTCGCGAGTCGGGTTGGGTCGCCGGCCGGGTCAGTCGCCGGCCGGTGGACCGGCCAACCGTCGTCGTCGGCGTCATCAATGACGTCATCCCCGATGTTATCGACCGTTGGTGACGTCCACGATGACGTCGGCGAGTGACGTCGGCACGCGTCGGTCCGCGGACCGGCGCGTGCCGGTTCGCCGGCCGCCGGCGCGCACGTGCCGGTTCGTCACCGACGCGTGTGGCCCACGCGCTGGCCATAGCCAGCGCCCGGGCGCGTGGCGCCCACGCGCATCGGCTTACGGCGCGCGTGTGGGCGCGTGCGGTGCGTCCGGCGGCGTGCGACCACTCGCCGGACTCGTCTCGACGTCGCCTTTCTCCCAGTGCCTTCAGAATTTGATTTTGACTTACGAAAACTCAGAAAAATGGCGAAAAGCGCTCGGGTGTCGGGATTTTCGCCCGGTTCCGTACGGCCGAAGGGATTTCGCGAAAAATCAATCAAAAACATCAGAATTGATCGGGAAAGACGTGAAACAGGGCTCTGATACCAATGTTGGGAATTACTGATCCCCGAAAAGCCGGATTCGACACTAAATCGAACCCCTAAATCAATGCGGAAGATGAAGCCCGGGAAAAACACGCATCACCGATCGTAAAGCACACCACGGATTCGAGCGTACCTTGTTAGCCACAGATTAAACACCAACGCTGAAGAAGAGGAAGAAATTCTGGCCCCGTTCGATCTAATGATGACTTGAAGGAGAGAAAACGAGTGCCTTGAACTTCTTTGTTCTTTTGGAGGAAGAGAGAACGCGCGGGAGAAGACGTACATTGAATTGTCAAACGTTATCTTTCTCTCTCTCTCTCCTCCCTTTTATACCTCTCCCCTTCCACGGGCCCTATTCCCGTGGGCCGGGCTTTTTGGGCCCAACTTGGGCGGACGGGCCAACTCAGGCCCATCTCATAAATCCATCAAGATCGCTGCTCGTAGTCGACACGCGTCGGTTCACACACTGAATGAAGGTCGAAGAAGCTAAATCTGTGATCAAAACACCAAAAAACTAATCAGTTGAGAACAAGGAAAATGCACGACCCGAAATAAAAATCATCCCTTGCAAATATTGTTGAAATAATAGTTATTTTCTTTTGCACGTTTTGCTGATTTGGTTTTTCAGTTATAAGAGTTAGTGTAGTCATGTGTGTTAGTTGTCCTAGTTTTTAGGTGTTAGTGGAGTAAGTGTTTTATGCAAAACATGGGTAGTTATGAGTCCTATTTTAGTGGTGTTTTTACGTTATGTATTTATCTTTTGTAAATGATTTCGTTCTTCTGTACAAAACATGAAGTTTCAACCTCATCTCTCCTCCCTTTAGCAATTTAACAGTGGTATCAGAGCCTGAGAGAAATCTGAGACAATTTAAAAAATAATAATAATAAAGAAGGTTTAGAGGTGTGAGATACTTTCATCAGATAATTGCAGTAGCAATATTTCCAATGGCCACTGACAATTTTGTTCAACCAGCAATTCTACGCTTTGATGGTCATTATGACCATTAGAGCATGTTGATGGAGAATTTTTTACGGTCAAAGGAGTATTGATCAGTTATTGAATCTAGAATTGAAGAGCCATCAGCAGGCATGGCTTTGACAGATCCCCAGAAAGCATAATTGGAAGCTAGAAAGTTGAAGGACTTGAAGGCAAAAAATGATCTCTTTCAAGCAATTGATCGTTCCATCTTGGAGACTATTCTTTGCAAAGAAACTTCCAAGGATATTTGGGATTCTATGAAGACGAAATATCAAGGCTCTGTTAGGGTGAAGCGTGCATAGCTTCAAGTCTTGAGAAGAGATTTTGAGACATTAGCGATAAAGGATGGAGAATCTATCACTAGTTATTGTGCCAAAACAATGGAGATCAGCAACAAGATGCGATTCCATGGCGAGAAGATGGACGGCGTCACCATTGTGGAGAAGATTTTGCGTTCCTTAACACCAAAGTTAATTATGTTGTCTGCTCAATTGAAGAGTCAAAAGATATAGATGCGCTATCTCTTGATGAATTGCAAAGCTCCATATTAGTCCATGAATAGAAGATGAACAGAAGTTCAATAGTAGAGGAGCAAGCGATGAAGGCTTCTATCAATACTCATTCCAACAATTTCAAAGGAAGGGATAGAGGTAGAGGTAGAGGAAGGAGAAATTGAGGAAATAGAGATGTTAGTAAGAATTTCAAAGCCAACAATGACCAATTTCAAGGCAAATGTAGAGAACGAGATCCTGACAAATCCAAGGTAGAGTGTTTTAGATGTCATAAATTTGGTCATTATGCATCTGAATGTTATACTAGGCTACCTAATAATAAAGAAAATGCAGAGAGTTCAAATTTTTGTTGAAGAAAAAGAAGTAGAAACATTGTTGATGGTTGTTCAAGATGAAAAGAAGCCCGAGTCAGATATTTGGTATGTGGATACAGGCTGCAATAACCACATGAGTGGAAGTAAGCCCTCTTTTTCTCATCTAAATGAAGATTTTCATTCCACTATGAGTTTTGGGGATCATTCTACTGTGAAAGTGATGGGAAAATGTGATATTAAGATAAAAACCAAGAATGGTTTTGTGGAAACGATCTCTAATGTGTTGTATGTTCTTGACTTGAAAAGTAACATATTGAGTGCTGGCCAATTACAAGAAAAGGGTTATGTAATCACCATTCAGAGGGGTGCTTGTGAAATTTATGATTCCATTAGAGGTGCTATTGCAGTTGTTCCTATGAGTTCAAATAGATTGTTTCCATTAAAAATTGAAAATATTCAATCTTGTTTGATGGTTGAAAAGAAAGATCCCTCATGGCTGTGGCATTTTTGCTATGGTCACTTGAGTTTTGGTGGATTGAAGACCCTCCAACAAAAAACATGGTGACGAGTCTTCCTCAAATTACTATTCCTTCCCAAGTCTGCGAAGAATGTGTTGTTAGCAAACAACATCGTTCTCCAATCTCAAAAGAGAAGTCATGGAGAGCAAATGATGTTTTACAGCTGGTGCATTCGAACATTTGCGATCTTATAAACCCATCTTCTAATGGAGGTAAAAGATACTTAATTACCTTGATTGATGATTTTTCCATAAAAACCTAGGTTTATTTTTTATAAGAAAAATCAGAAGCTTTCTCCACATTTAAAACTTCAAAGCTCGTGTGGAAAATGAAGCAAGAAAGACCATTAAGACCCTTCGAACAGATCATGGTGGTGAATATTGCTCAAAAGAATTTGAAGTTTTTTATGCTGAGCATGGCATTCGAAGAGAGCTTACTACTGCATATACACCACAACAAAATGGTATATCTGAGAGAAAAAATAGAACAATTCTCAACATGGTGAGAAGCTTATTGGCAAGAGAAAGAATTCGAAAGACTTTCTGGCAAGAAGCAGTAAATTGGAGTATTCATGTTTTGAACAGAAGTCCAACTTTTGCTTATCAAAATATGACACCATAAGAGGCTTGGAGTGGGAGAAGATCGGCTGTAGATCACTTCAAAATCTTTGGATGCATCGCATATGCCCATGTCTCAAATGAGAAAAGGAAGAAACTTGTTAACAAGGCCGAAAAATGTGTCTTTTTTTTGTATAAGTGAAGCATCCAAACATATAAATTACTCAATCCACTAATAAAGAAGATTGTGACTAGCAGGGATGTTGTTTTTATTGAAGAGAACACTTGGGATTGGAATAGGCAGCAGCCTACCCAAGTCCTTTATGACAATGATGCTTAATAGGAGCAGATTTCAGCACCTTGTATGCCCCAAAATTCATTAAATACGACTTCTACAGCTACTAGAATTTCACCAACAGGCGCTGAAGTCAATGAAGAAGAAGCTCAATCTCTTCGCCGCGTTAGAAGAAGGCCTACTTGGATGGAAGATTATGAGGTAACTGGAATTGGAGATTTAATTACTTACTTTGCCTTGTTTTTAAACTATGATCCTACAACTTTTGAGAGTGCTGTCAAAGAAGAAAAATGGTGAAAAGCGATGGATGATGAAATTAATTCCATTGAAAAAAAATAATAATTGGGAGCTATTCGATCTTCCGGATGGACAAAAAACCATTGGTGTAAAGTGGATCTTTAAAATAAAACTAAAAGAAAATGGTGAAGTTGACAAATACAAAGCATGTTTGGTAGCTAAGGGATATAAGCAGCAATATGGGATTGACTATATAGAGGCTTTTTCTCCAGTTGCGAGACATGACATGATCAAATTGGTGGTTGCATTGGTAGCACAGAATTCTTGGCCTATTTTCTAGCTAGATGTCAAATCAGCATTCTTACATGGGTACTTGGAGGAACAGGTATTTGTTGAGCAACCCCTTGGTTATGTCAAGATTGAAAATGAGCATAAAGTTTATAGATTGAAAAAAGCTATTTATGGGCTAAAACAAGCCCCTCAGGCTTGGTATAGTTGTATTGAAACTTATTTTCTTAAAGTTGGTTTTTCAAAATGTCCTTATAAGTATACGCTTTTTATCAAGATTGGAGATAAAGGGAAAATGCTCATTGTCTGCTTGTATGTTGACGATATTATATTTATTGGAAATTGTGATGCCATGTTTGAAGAATTCAAAAAATCTATGATGGATGAGTTTGAAATGTCTGATCTTGGTATGATGCATTATTTCCTTGGCATAGAAGTAGTACAATTGGATGATGGGATCTTTATTTCTCAAAAGAAATATGTGGGAGAAATTTTGGGCAGATTTCAAATGAAGGATTGTAATCCTATAAACAGTCCTGTTGAGTTTAGCTTAAAGCTATTCAAAGATCATGAAGGGAGAAAGGTTGACATCACACTTTACAAACAAATTGTGAACGGTTTGATGTATCTAACTGCAACAAGACCAGACATAATGTATTATGAGAGTTTAATTAGTAAATATATGGAGATTCCTACAAAATTGCATTTGTTAGCTACCAAGAGAATCCTTCGTTACTTGCAAGGAACTAGAGACTTTTGACTATTTTACAAGAATGGTGAAAAGTCCAATTTGTTGGAATTTACTGATAGTGACTATACAGGAGATCAAGATGATATGAGAAGCACTTCGGGTTATGCTTTTATGTTTGGGACATGTGCTATTCCGTGGTCATCCAAGAAGCAACCAATTGTCACCTTGTCAAGTACAGAAGCTGAATTTGTTGTTGTAACAACTAGTGCTTGTCAAGCTATTTGGCTAAGGAGAATTTTTGAGGAGTTGCAATTCAAGCAACCAGGAGCTACTAAAATTTTTGTGACAACAACTCAGCAATCAAACTCTCCAAGAATCATGTGCTACATGGAAGAAGCAAGCACATTAATGTGAAGTTTTATTTCTAGACAGATCTTAGCAATGATGGAACAATTGATCTAATCTACTGCAGGAGTGAAGATCAAGTTGCTGATATATTCACCAATGCCCTCAAGATGGAGTCATTTGTAAAGCTCATAAGGTTACTAGGTGTTTGCACGTTGAAAACAGTCAAGGCTTTAAACTGAATATTAGTAAACATCAGTTTAAGGGAGGGATTGTTGAAATAATAATTATTTCCTTTTGCACGTTTTGCTGATTTGGTTTTTCAACTATAAGAGTTAGTGGAGTCATGTGTGTTAGTTGTCCTAGTTTTTAGGTGTTAGTGGAGTAAGTGCTTTAGCAGAACATGGGTAGTTATGGGTCATATTTTAGTGGTGTTTTTACGTTATGTATTTGTCTTTTGTAAATGACTTGTTTCAGCCTCATCTCTCCTCCCTTTAGCAATTAAACAAATAAACTCGACTCACTATCCAAAGGAAACGCAAAGTAACTAGATGTAGCAAGTGAAATGAGAAGAGATTCAACTCAGTGATGCAATTCATAGCTTTAATAGCTAGATGGAATGAGAATCGGAAGAAGGGAGGGAGAGAGAGAGAGAGAGGACCAAGAGGGATGGGACGACGTCGATGTTGCTGTGCAAGTGGTTGCAGAAATGGGATCCCCCAAATCTCGGCCGCCACGGCAGATTAATGCGCGAAGGAAAGCTGCGTTGAGCAGAGACGGAGCAAAGAGCTAGTGCCGGAGCAGAGACAGAGGAAGCGATGGAGCAAGGAGCGAGCAAGCGTCGGAGTAGCGAGCAAGCGAGCACCGGCATAGAGACCGAGTGAGGGTTGGACGACAACGAGGAGCGGCCGCTTGATGAACGCCGGAGCAGCAACAACGAGCACGGAGTAGCAAACGAGAGAGGAGATTCAAAATGTGAAAGCTTTCGCTTGCGTGAGAGAGGAATTGCTTTTCTTCTTCTTAGAAGGAAAGAACGAAGAAGAGGACAGAGATTATTTTAAGTGCAGAAACTCCGTACAGCGCCACGTCGGTCCACGTGGCGCTTCATGATTGGTCTGGGACCACTTAATATTTTCTTATTTGTAATGAGTCGAACAATTTTTACCATTGCAAAATATTAGCAAGTTTTTTTTTCCTACAGACCAGTGGAGTTGTCTTGCCATGCGAGTGCTTTAGAGCTTTATCATCAGGGAGCGACTAAAGGGCTTGGCAATTATCCACCATTTAGGCCATTCTACTTAGAAACTTCCCACCAATTCATTGTACAAAACACGAGCCCAAAATACGAAAACGAGGAAAAGCGAGAAGGAACCGAGCAGAGAGAATTAGCAGGTGAACTTCTGCAAGACAATTATGTGACCTACAGCCTACCTTTTTGAATATAAGTATCTACATGTTATTTGATAATTACACACATTAATGTTAGAGAAATTATTAAGTGATAAGTCTCCAATTTATTGTGAGAATAACAATCTATTTTAGACCACAAAAAATTAATTAAAAATTATTGTGGATCCACTCTTTCAAGAATTAGTGGCTCATAATAAACTATTATTTTCACGGTAACTCAAAAACTGTTATGCTAGCAAAACCCTTAATGTAAAGGAAAATTTTAATGCTGTCACCTAATGCAATTTCACCATGCCATTCACATGAGTATTTTGAGTTTTGAGTGATATCATGTGCTTCTTTATCATACACGTCATTTCATGCGAAAGCCCTATTGTGAAATCTCTCTCTAGTGTGAGATTGCTGGGAACAATGAGGTCATGTGTCAATCGCACCAGTCTTACAAAGTCTATGAAATAACTTGGTTTAGGAGTTGTGGGTGAGCACAAAAAGTCATGCGATAATTTGAAATAGCCTATACTAAATAAAAATTATTTTGTTAACTAACATGATTAAGGAATTTGCTGCTCTTTTCGTGATCTCGACTTCAAGCCTTGTTGAGAGCTCTTCAGAAGTTAAATCCTAAATGCACTGGGCTGATATTGGGGAAATGTTCCCTTAGGATAGCCCGAGAAGTCGAACATCTAGTCGAGGCGCATGAAAACTAACTCAGACACTATTTGACCTCCTCCATAACAAAAAATCACTATATATAGTCATGTCAAGTATATTCAATCATTTCCAGCTGGGCATTATTTAATTATATATATTTTCCAAATTTGTGATTATCTAGATGTTCTTTAATTCCCATTTTCTAGATATTAAATAAAATTTAACTTTCTCCATCAAGCAGCAATCATTCTTCGATATTTCAAAAAGATTGAACTCTTCTAGACAAATTAAAAGTTATAAATAGCAAATCACTTGAAAGCTATTTTCACTTAGTTCTTGTTTTTTTTTTCTTTTTTTGGGGGGGGTGTCTTTTGATGATACAATTTGGGAGGGAATTATTATTGGGGATCAAAGTTCACCATCAAGAAGAGTCCACAAACGTTATTGTCAAAGTCTTGACTAAGAAAACGCGACACAGGAAAAATCAAAAGCAGAAGAAAGAGGTGCAATCTTGTGCTTACACTTGTTAATCTCACAAGACAAGTTAGGTAATTTAGAGCGCATTTGATAACCATTTTATTTCCAGGAACAATTTCTAATAAAAATGATTTTTTTTATTCTGTTCCCGAAAACAATTTTTAAGCATTTTAAGTCATTTAGTAACTATCAAAAAAATTTATTCCCGGAATAGAATTGCGTTTGGTACCGTTTTTGACAATTTTTAATCCAAATCATTTTATTTTAATATTTTAATAATTTTTTTTTTTTCTTTCTTCTTTTTCTTTTCTTTCTCTTCTTCTTCTTCTTCTTCAAGGTTTGCCGGTCGTTGGCCTTGGGATGACTAGCAATCAGCCAAACGAGGGCCGGCAACCCCGCAGGAGCGTCGTCGGCCCTCGACGAGGCCGTGCCTCATCGGTCGAGCCTCGACGGTAGCTAGGCAAGCTTAGTTTCGCTCGGCCAGGCGAGCCTTGCCGATGGCTAGGCAAGCCTAGCCCAACCAGGCGAGCCTCGCCAATGGCAAGGCCCATCGATGGCTAGCCGGAGGGCGACGGCAACAGCGCGGTGATTGAAGAAGAAGAGAGAGAAAAAGAACAAGAAGAAAGAAGAGAAAAAAGAAAATTAAGTTAGCTTGATTCTGGAATTGTTCGAGAATAAAGAAAACTTTTTTAACTTTTCAATTCTGTTCAAAATCTACTTCCGGAAACAAAAAATAAAAATAAAAATTTGTTCCCAAAAACAAAAAATTTATCAAATGGATTTCTATTCCAAATTTACTCTCGGGAACAAAAGAATATAAATTTTCACTATTTGGTTAGTTACCAAACACGCCCTTACTAGAAAAGAACCTTATTAAAGGGAGATAGATTTTGAATGGAAAGGTGATGAAAAGTTGTTGAGGGAGCATCGAATAACATTATTCATGAGGAAATCAAGATAGGTACGATTTTGACTCGTGACATCACAATGAGCACCAATCCATGTGCGATGAGCACATCATATCGGTTCAATAATTAGCACGCGAGAATTAGCAGTTATGATGTATTTATTTCATAAAAAATAAATAATTTAGATAAAATATTTTTCTAAAAATGATCATTTTTATTACTTACAAAATGAATAAATTAAAGATATTTTCATCGTTCACGAAAATATTTAAATATGAATTTTCATTAATGATCAAAATATTTGTAATTAACTAATTAATCTAAGTAATATAAGTGATGAATTTAGAAAATATTTTTCAAATAAATTATTTTTGCGAAACAAATAGAGTTTTATTTCTTTTATTTTAATTTTTTTTTTTTTTTGGTTTTGCTTTTGGATATTAGGGTGAATCCTTGGGGATAATTCTTGTGCCTAAGAGTAGATTAAAAAATTTTGTTTTCACGTTGGGTTTAAAGTCGATGAAGAAGCTTTGTTAGAAAAGGTACCTTTGGCTGTATATCGGATGAAGAAACTTTGTTATTATTCCTGTACCACCAAAGTATGACTTGAACTCTTATCGTGGAATGAATATCCTAATCATGATGGCATAACTAATGACATTAAGTTCACGTCAGCAAAATCCGTTATTAGAACGGTGTAAAGAAGAACAATGAACGTTTTTTAAAAGATATGAGATCCACTTTGAGTAGAAAAAACAAGAAAGGACACTTTTTTAATTTCGAATAAGAGAACAAAGACCACTAAAGACACTATCCCAAACCCATTCAATGCATAAAAGGAATTCGCTGATTCGATTTGGATAGTGAGATTTAAAAAAAAAAAAAAAATTGTTTTCTTTTACACCCTTAATTTTGTGTTCTAGGAGATAAGTTGGTAAACTACAAGGCTGCGTTTGACAGTCGGGATAAAATTCGGGATAGGATATGATTTATCCTATCCTACGTTTGGTGCTCACTTAAGACAGAATAAAGTCGGATATAATTGGGATATAGACAAGATAAAATTATCCCATGGATGAGATGGGATAAATGTGGATAGGATTTATAATGTCCATAATAAGAAAGTTATTTTTCTCGAATAACAAACTTATTAAATTCACAAAATTGAAATTATATTTCAATATAAATAATATTAGAATTCTAATTTAAGAAATTAAAAATAAAATAAAAATAGAAATTTATTTTAAATTAATCTTATTTCAATTTATATATTCAACTTTAATTCTATCTTATAATAAATGTTCAATCTATAAATTAAATATTTATATTTATTATATATTTTAGGTTTTTTTTTTTTTTTTTTGTATTTTAGGTATGTTAGTACAGTTTACTATTTGATAAAATTTTATTGAAGAATGATGAAATGGGAAAAATAAATAATAAAGGGAATAATATAAAAGAGGAAAAATAAAATAAAATAAAAATAAATTAAGGAATAATGTTTTGAGAAATTTTCACTATCTTTGTTTATGAACATTTAGGTTCATTTATAATGATATGCCATTTATATATATATATATATATATATATATATATATATATATATATATATATAATACATGATATGATGTGAATATATCTGACTTTAATATTGCAATTCACCAAATAATGGACATGATATAAAAAATCACAGGATTTTATATCATATCCTTTCCAGTCCTATTCCAATTAGAAATTCAGAGGACCAAACATAGCCCAAAGGTTTTAGACAAGGCCACTAATCTCGCTGGATGTCCGATACATGTGAAGACGTAATTACTTCAATGTGATCGATGTCCAACTATGCCTAACTCCAAGGGATAGAAAGGCTTCATTGGGAAAACCTTATCCTAGGAAAGCAATTTGACTTGAAAGCGAAACAATCGTCGAGAGCATTGGATTTGATAAGTTTATCCCTAAGGAATCAACACGCATACCATTCAAAAATCAATTTAAAAAGTTAGATCAATAAATAAAGAGATATCACATGTATATAAATAATATATGAATCCTCTAAAAAGGTGATGCGAGATAATTTCAACCCATATGATCTCAACTTGTAGCTAGTCAACATGATGACAACATTATGTCAATTCAATAATTAGCACGACAGCTTTTGCACTTGTGTTCTCTCTCTCTCTCAGATTTGATATTTTTTTCCTTTTCTTTTGTTTTTGCTTTGATATTTTGGTAAATCATGAGGGATAATTCCCGTAGCTAAGTGTAAAAAACGTTCATGTTCGGTCTAAAGCTGATCAAGAAACTTTGTTATAAAGTCACCATTGGCTGCATATCGTCCTGATATATATGTGTGTGTATTACAATTTAATCAGTAATACGTAAATGATGTGTGCATGGGTTTGATTTGGTTTTAGAGACAAAATTGGACCTAATCGTGGACTTGTGATTGACGGACCTGACAGGTTCGCCCAGCAATTGGGTTAGCTTGGACATCAATGTTCGGCCGATCGGTCTAGGCCACCAAGCCTTTTCGCTTTGATTGTAACCACGGATTGAAAAGGCTAATAATAAGAAACGTGATGGGCTGTCTTAATTTTCATGAAATGACCATGCGCTCTTGAAAGGTCCTCGAAGTGCCCAAGGAACAAGGCCTTTTGGACCGATGGTGGTGAGTACATGCCTAGGACGGAGAAAAGGCAATGATAAATGCTATTGTCACGGCCAAGAGGTTTCAGTAGCTAAAGGGCCGTGCCTTGCCGCGGAAGACCTCCTGTGTTCGCTTGGATTCCCAACAAGACTTCTTTCGGAACTTTCCAAGGGCGGGCAATATGGTAATTGAGCCATATTCTAGAAGTCTCCTGTCATTAGTGTCGATAGTTGGCAGATATGGCGGTGCAATCTTGTCCACTGGATAAATACTAGATCAATGGATGTAATCTGAGAGCCTCTAGAATAAGAAGGGGTGCCCTCCCTCTCATTTGTAATTATCCAATTCTTTCAGTAATACAAAGTTCTTTTCTTTCCAGAGCTCCTCTCTCTAGAAGCTTTCTCTCTCTACGATTCGGGTGAGCGAGTGTGCGATTAATCGAGCAAGGCTTGGCTTAGGTGATCCAAAAGTGCCTAAGTCGTTGCACGGTCACGATCCCAATGTCAAGCCAAGAAGCTGCCATAGATGGAGAGGCCATTCAAGTCAAAGAGACTCGCAGTCGAACGAAGAAAAGAGAAGCCTTGATGGACGTCGTAGTTGCCTTGGATGAGAAGCTCACGAAGATCCGGAGTGCCATGGTCGAGTTCATGGAAGGACTTGACGACGTGAGAGACCGCATCATGGAGGTTGAGGTCTCGCTTCGTAAAGACTTCGCAATCGGCATCAACCAAGCGATGGCCCCACTGCACAACAAGGATGAAGCTCTTGAAGCGTCGATCGATGTGTTGAAGGAGCGCGTCCAAGTGATCGAGGAAGTAAGCCCTTGTAGAGACGAGGTCGAAGCCATGAAGGCGAAGATCCAAGAGCTCAAGACTAAGCTTGCCCTATGCAAGTTGAGCATCGCCCATGGATCGATGCCCACACAAGCGGTGCCAAAGCTTGAGGTGCCAAAACCCAAAGAGTTCAAAGGTGACCGATCCACCAAGGAGGTGGATAACTTCGTTTGGAGCATGGAGCAATACTTTGGCGCTGTCAACATCCAAGACGAGTCAATCAAGGTAAGAACCGCTTTGATGTTCCTTACCGATACTGCAATGCTTTAGTGGCGCAATAGGTGCAACGAGACCAAGCGCGGCGCTAATCCCGTGGTCACATGGGATGACTTCGTGAGGGAGTTCTGAGACTACTTCTTCCCTGAGTTTGCTCAACAAGAAGCCCATAGCAAGCTCCATCGCCTCAAACAAAGGGGCACGATCTGAGAATACGTGAAGGAATTCATGGAGCTCAAACTCCAAATCCACAATCTTTGAGAGGAGGAGGCTCTTGGAGCGTTCATGGATGGATTGAAGCCATGGGTGCAACTCGAGCTCAAGTGACGGGATGTGAGTACCCTTGCGAGAGCGCTAAGCGTGGCCGAGTCTCTCATCGACCTCACCAAAGCCAAACCAAAGAATCGAGCAAAAGATTGGAGGTCGGATCGATCCTCTGAGGCGCGTATGATCAAGGTGGCCAAGTCAAGACATGGGGGAAAGGAACTTCCAAGCCGTCCTTTCAAAGGGGTCGACCACAAACGGACTACATGACTAGTAAGTTCGATTAACCCCCGCCTTCTCCTTGCTTCATTTGCAAAGGTCCACATTGGACCCAAAAATGCCCAAAGAAGGGCAAGATCAATGCCCTCCTTGCCATCAAAGAAGTGGAGGAGGAGCCCAAAGAAGATAAGCCGCAAATTTGGCTCGGAGCTGTGAAGGTTGTCAACACCGTCCAAGCTCAATTGCCGTCCAAAGAAGAGAAAGCTACCCCAAACACGGACATGTTCTTCGTGGAGGTCGAAGTGTGTGGCCAAATGTTATACGCCTTGGTCAACACTGGTGCGTCGAAAATGTTCATGTCGACTGAAATGGCGAAAGCCTTAGGACTTCGCTTGGAGCCAACCGGGAAGTCGTACAAGCCCATCAACTCGAATGACTTCCATGGTGTAGGATCGACTCTTGATGTGGACGTCCGAATATGCGGATGGAAGGGCAAGCTCGCATTCGAGGTAATTCCTCTTGACAATTATGATCTCATTCTAGGAATGCAGTTTTTCCATAGCATGAGGTCCATGATCGACATGAGGACCAAGTGCATCATGATCCTCAATCCAAAATGCCCGACGATGATCCCCATGATGAAAGGGGTGATCGACACCAAGACCATCGCGACGATCTGACGTCTCGACAAGAGCTTGAAGGCCAAGAAGCACATGAACAAGCTAACCAAGGAGAAGCCAAAGGAAGAGATGGTTCTACCCCAACACACGACATGCCGATCCAAGTGCTCTTCCCCGAGGTTGAGTACTCGCCGCATTCCATACCCAAGCCGAAGTTGGAGCCAAAGTGGGAGCTGAAGTTGGAGGGGTGTGGTCCATCGTACAAGCAAGTCCGAACAAAGAGGAATCAAAAGAAGAACGCTCGCACTCATGCCAAGAAGGCCACCCTTCTACGAGTGGGGGAGAATGTCATGGCCAAGAGGTTTCGGTAGCTAAAGGGCCGTGCCTTGCCGCGGAGGACCTCCTGTGCTCGCTTGGATTCCCAACAAAACTTCTTCCGGAACTTTCCAAGGGCAGGCAATATGGTAATTGAGCTATATTCTAGAAGTCTCCTATCATTAGTGTTGGTAGTTGGTAGGTATGGCGGTATGATCTCGTCCACCAGATGAATTCTAGATCAACGGATGTAATCTGAGGACCTCTAATATAAGAAGGGGCGCCCTCCCCCTCATTTGTAACTATCCAATCCTTTTAGTAATACAAAACTCCTTTCTTTTCATAGCTCCTCTCTCTAGAAGCTTTCTCTCTTTACGATCCGAGTGAGCGAGTGTGTGATCAATCAAGCAAGGCTTGGCTTAGATGATTTAAAAGTGCCTGAGTCGCCGCACGGTCACGATCCCAATCGATCGGCCCGTAACACTATCATATCCATATCTAGTGGTTAGATATAAAGTATAGCATTCTAGCCGGAAATTACCAAAAATGTTTTAAATATATTGTACTCATGCCAATTTAGTTTTAAGCCTTTCAATTTGATTAATTTAGTCCAAACGTTTTGACCATTTGCCCATTTAATTTTAAACTTTTGAATTGTACCAATTAATTGACTGACAAAAAAAAAAAATTGTACCAATTAGGTCATAAGTCTTTTGACAATCTATCAATTTAGTTCTTTTAACTAATTTGGTAGGAAGTCATAGACGTGCAGTCCGATTAATATTGGTTGTACTATATAGCATAATTAGTATTGACGTAGTCGATTTTTGTAATCTTTTAAAAAAAAATTGTAAACTTTTTTACTTTTTTTTTCTTTCTCTTTTTTTTTTCCACTATTTTCCTCCATGGGTCGCCAAACCTTGGCAATGACCAGCAAAGGTCACCAGGCTTTGGCAAAGGTCACCAAGCACTAGTGAGCTCGGCCCTCCCAAATCCAATGAGAGTTGGGCGACGACCTTAGGCAACCTAATCCAATTGTGGCCAAAGGCTAGGGAGGGCTAGCAAGGGTTGGGATGCTCTCATCCTACGAAAAAAGGGAAAGGAAACAAAATCTGAAAATTAAAAAAATCATTTGTAAAAATCATTTACTTCAGCGTTGATTGTACCATTTAAGATGACTAGTGCTAACTAGACCATCATGTTAATGATTTTCGACCATAAGTAACTAAAATAGCTAAATGGGCAAATCTTCAAGATGTTTAGTACTAAATTGGCAAAATATCAAAATATTTAGAACTTAATTGATACAATACTAAATTAGCATAAATACAATAGGTTTATGACTAAATTGACAATTGAAATGTTTAAAACTGAATTAGCATGAGTGCAATATGTTTATGATTCTCTTGATAATTTTATTCAAAGCAATTTATCCAGAAATACAATTACACACGCTTGCTTTAGCATTGGCAGCTCTTTATATCTGTTACTTGTGTCACGAGTAAAAGTCCATAATAAGAAAACACACGACCGTGAAAAAGAAAAGAAAGAAGAAGGCAAGACACTAACGCACGTTACCGTTTGCTTCCACAAAACTTGGGCCTGTCTGGTAAAACTGAAAATTAATTGTAGAAGATCTAATATTGTATTTTAAATGTTCGCCATTTTAAGTGCTCAAATTGAAAATAAAATGCTTTTAAAAGATTTTTTTCTTGCCAAATACGGAATTCTGAATATATTGGCAAGTTTTACGCTTTTGGTAATGAATATCTAAAGGCAAGACTTTGTTTGCGATTTAGATGCCCTTTTTATCAAACGAATTAAAAAACTGCATTATTACTCAGCGAATTCGATCATTTTTTTTTTATTAATTGAATTTTTAAAGTCAATACTGCTTACTCAAACATATCTAATTTTATTAGGTATTGAAGGTATTAATTTTCAAAAATTATTAAAGTTATAAAACAAGGCTAGTTCCAAAACTGTTTTCTTTTATCTATTTAATTTTTGTGTAAATTTTCTTTTTCCATACGGCATAATGAATTCAAATCCGTAGCAGGTTCTTCTAGTAATCTAGATTGTGCATTGAAAAATGTTTTTCATCATTGGTTCTGATCAATCTGGCTCCATCGAAGTTCGCCTCTAGTCTATATTGAGGAAATGCATTGGAGATGATGCTGACCCTAATTGTTCGAAAACGAGATTGTCACTTGAGGCTCGGCCGTAGATGACAAGCAGAAATAGACTCACCCAAGGTTGCCACGTGAAATTAAGTAATTTATTCATCCCATTATAATTTGCCGACATGCCCTTCAATCGGTTAAGTTTTATCAATAAATGGTTAAAAAAAACACATATAAAAGAAGATAATACAAAAATGAAATTCATGGTGACATATTCTTATATTATATAAATTCATCGTTCCAAAAGCGAAACTTCATATTAAATATTTTGTATAATCAAATAATGTTTGAATTGTTATTTCATCAATGGATAATAATATTCAATATTTAGAAATAATTTAAGGATTATATTTAATAAATTAAAAAGTACCCAAAAAAATAAAAAAATGACAATACAGTGTGGCCAAACTTTAGTAATCGTTTTCCCCCACCTCGCGACGGCTTCAACTCCCTCATGTTTTCGCTCTCTTTCTTCCTCCTCCTTCAGCGTCTCGCGCAAGCTTCTACAAGCTTCTACCTTTACTCTCTCTCTCTCTCCCTCTCTTCCTCTCCCACAAAGCTTCGCAGAGAAGATGATGGAAAGATCGGTTTTTTGAACACCAAAACACCTCCGATTTCTCCCGCTGAACTCCAGACCTCCCTCTGCACATATATATATACGGGCTTTCTCGACGCTCTCTGCGATCACGCATCCCCCATTTTCCAGCGACGATCTCTAGCTGTTTCGCATGGTTTCCCCAGCTCGGCTTCGGCGTTCCCCCCTTGTCGGCCGCCGTCCATTCTCGGAAACCCCGAGGGAATTCTCTCTTCGAGGTTCATCTTTGTTTTCGTCCATGAACGTGTTGCGGTTTTTCGGTTTCTTGTTTTTTCGTTTTTTCGTTTTTGGGTAATGCTCGGCTCTGTTTCGTGTGTTTTTCCTTACCCACGACAACGTGGAGGTGGCAGCGGAAGCTGTAAGAATTATTATGGCCCACGTGATATGATTTATTATATGATTTAATAATAACTAAAATGTTATAAAATAAATAATGTATTAGTTATGAGAAGTTACGACTCTAATAAAACGAAAAGGCGTGATTTTTATGGAAGTTGAAAATGCGTTTCGATGAAAGGCATCTATTGAAAAAACATATAAATAGAGTCTTCCTCTCTCCGCCTTAATAAATAACAATAACTGAAAAAAGTCGGTATTCTCTCCTCTATCGATTGAATACATTAAAGATTAGTGGGTTAAGAGAGAAAAATCGGATTTTTTCATTTGATTTGAGTTCTTCGGTTTTTTCACAACGATTATCATCAAAAAGTAATAAGATCACTCTTTTATTATGAATTTCCGCATTAAAGAATTATTTGTATTATCTAATAGAAGCAACTCGCGGTCAAGTTTGAGGAGTTGCCCGCGAGTTCGGTTTTCTTGTTGGGTCTTGTTCCTTAAGTGGAGCAATGGGTAGAATCTTGTTGCTGCTTCTTCTGCCCGAATCCTTAGTATCTTCGTTGTCGTGTTCGTGAGCTTCGCTTTCGTGAGCGGATAAATCTGTATGTGTTAGTTAAGCAGTAGATGTTAATGGCAAAGCCTTGGAGGTTGATACGTCTCGAAGGAGTCGGGGAAGATGATCACTTGGACTGAATTGCGATCTTCTGTTTGCGTTGGCGCTGATTTTGTGCTCTTGGGAACCTTGGGTGATTTCGCACGATTGGTTTTTCGTCAGTTCTTGTTTCCTTTGACGTGTCATTTGTCCTGATCTCATGCTGATTTACTTTGTCGTGCCTTCTTTTTTTGGTTAGCATGGTGAGAGTTAAGGAGGAATACGATGTGGTGGCGAGTACTTCATTTTTCAATGGCAGCTGCGACTCGTATCCTAAGAAATTACTGTCCACTTTATCGTACAGTTCCAGGTTTTACTCTGCTTTTAAATTTCCGAGGCCTTATATCAGTCCTACCTCTTGTTTTGGTAATCGTTCAGTAATGTAGCAAGTTCAAAATCTTCTGACTGCAGTTATGATTAAGTTAATTAGACATTAATATTTAAAATCAGCATAAAATAAAAACTGAGGTGCATACTTGTGACTTATTTGCATCAGCATGATTTAACCCATTGTTCAATTACAGGGGAACATAAGTCATTTGTTCAGAAGCATATTAGATCAACTACTTTTCTGCATCTTGAATGAATTGCGCTTGATGTTCCCTCTTAATGCGGCATTTGATTTGACTTTAGGAGGGCAATTGGTCCAATTAGGCGTTCAACAGGAGGAAGATGGACAAAGGAAGAGGTTAGTTTGGAACGGCTAAATTTTGATTCTTCAGTATGTTAAGATGTGTTAAGTATAAAGCTTTTTACTGTAGATGATAGACCAATTAGGCAAACAAAGCTTAGGGTGGGAATACCAATTGTGCATATTCAAGCAGATTGGGCTACTCTATTGTTACTGTAAAGGGTTTAATTCCCTCCAACTTTCATATGACAGCAGAACATACTTCTTTCTCAGAATTTTCCTATTCAACTCTGTATTGCCATGCAACATTTTCTTTCCGAAAGAGTTCTGAAGCTTTCTAACTCCAGCTACATTGCAATTTGATATGAGCAGGACAGATTTCTTATTGCAGCGGTGCAGAAGTTCAATTGCAAGAATTGGAAGACAATAGGTCGGTGTGACTCTTTCCTCCATCTCCCTCAAGATTTACTTGATTTTTGCACAAAGAATTGCTAGTTCTTTATTTTGGTGGGGCAGGACCATCAAGAGATACGTAATTGGCCATCCATCATCAGAACTAGATTAAGCGTGATATGATGGTGTCATTAAGCATGATAGCTTCAACATATTCAGACTAGTTTGTGAATTCTTGCTGTGCTAAGTGGAGATTTCTTGTTCAGGAATCAAGCACCTCCAAATAACTACAACATTTTCCAATGTTTTCCAGTAATATGGTTGACAAAAATAGATGTGTGAAGTAAATGATGTGGAGATTCCATTCCATATACATAAGTTTGCACTCAGCAAAAGGCTGATGCTTTGGTTGTTTTCATGTGTTACCAGCTGCATGTGTCCCTGGTAAGACAGATAGTCAGTGCTTGCATCGCTGGCTAAAGGTTCTAGATCCTCGTCTTATTAAAGGCTCTTGGACAAAGGGGGTAATGTCAAATATCTGAGCCTTTATTAATTTGTTGTTATGATACTGTGTATTGTCAGGGAAAGCAAAATGATGTGCTTCCTCTTTCTATTTTAGGAAGATGATCTTTTAATCAATTCAGTTAAGAGATACGGCTGCAAATGGTCGCTGATGGCAAAAACCTTTCTTGGTCGCATAGGCAAGCAGTGCCGAGAAAGGTGAGCTGTCAGTCTCTAGTGAATGAACAGCATGTATACTGGAACTGTATACCCGTGATATTGGCACTCTTCAGTTTAATTTTCCTTTTACCAGATTGAGACTCTTTATTGAAAAATGTAAATATTTAGTTATTATTCTTAATTAATTATACATAAGTTTGTGTTCTTGTTATAAAGTATTAGTGACAAAGGAGCTGTTTACTGTAGGTGGACTCGATCCTTCAGTAAAGAATGTTGCCTGGACAGCAGAAGAGGAATCCATTCTTGCTCACTGGCACCATATTTATGGTAACAAGTGGGCACAAATCGCAAAATTTCTTCCTGGAAGGTACATTTAAAAAACTTGAAGATAATTAACGATTTACCAGTGGCTGGCCCCCATTGTTGTTCCACTCACGATTGCTCTTCATTGTTTCTCTCCAACAGAATTCTTCATGAAAGTTATCGCACATTTACTCCCCAACAAAAATGGGATTGCTGGAAGAAAACATCACCATCTCTTAGAAGTTGCTCAAGCCCTTAAATTCCAAGCCTCAATTTCGAAAAAGTTCTGGGGAGACTGTGTGGTCATGGCAGCCTACTTGATCAATAGGATGCCATCTCATATTCTTAATGAAAGGACTCCTTTCAAGTTACTCTTTGGCAAGTGTCCAAACAATCGTCACCTCCATGCCCAAGGATCAACAGTAGACACACAACAAAGACACCCAGAAACATGTGTGTCTACCGTTGATCCTTGGGACAATCTAGATCCCTAAGCCCTCAAGTGTGTATTTATTGGGTATCCAACTCTTCAAAAGGGATAGTTGGTTCTTAATCCATCGACTGAACGATTTTTTGTCAGCAGAGACATCACTTTTCATGAGGATATTTTTCATTTCCAGGACAAATTATCTTCATATCAACAAGAGGATTTGACTTCATCTCATGATCTATTCTTAAGTGAAATTGATTCTTCAAAGGGATAATTAATTATGCTTCCTCATATGACACCTTCCATGGCATCCCCTGATGCTGCTGCAAGTCTTACACCAAATATTGATAACGGCGCATCCAATAATCCATCACCAGTAATGCCTAAGACTTGTGTATCTCCGGAATCATCTACTTTGCCAAGTAATACTTTTATTGAACCATGGGATGATGTTCCGTCTATACTAGCCAATCCTCAGCATTCAGGCCACACCATCCGATCACTGATATGGACAGTGGATTATATTTTGCTCTTCCATGGACACATTTGGTACATAATACATTGTATCCTCTTATTTAAGTTTTGATCGTCTTTCGGTTGAACATTCGTGTTGCATTAGCAGAATTTTGCAGGAACCATCCTCTTATGAGGAAGCCACCAAAGATCCTCGCTAGCTAAAGGCAATGGAGGATGAATTAGGTGCATTGATGGAAAATAGAACTTGGGATTTTGTTCCTCTACCACCCCATCAAAGACCCATAGGCTGCAAATGGGCATACAAGATCAAGTATAAAGTTGATGGATTCGTTGAGCGTTGTAAAGGTAGACTAGTGGCAAAAGGATTCACACAATGAGAATGATTTGACTATATAGAAACTTTCTCACCAGTCGCAAAGAAAGTCACCGTTCAGTCTTATTTTCTCTATTGCTACTATCCATGATTGGCCTCTCCATCAGATGGATGTCCACTATGTTGTTCTCCATGGAGCTCTTGCTAAGGAGATCTACATGGTTCCTCCACCAGGATTACGCAAACAGGGGGAGAATAATGTATGTCATCTTCGTAAATCTTTATATAGGCTCAAACAAGCATTTCGTCAATGGTATGCCAAATTCACTGATGCACTTACGGCTGCAAAGTTCCAGCAATCCAGGCACAACTATACTTGGTTTAAATGGAGACAAGGTACATCATCAATTTATTTACTCATATATAGATGATATACTCATTATGGCGAATGATGCATCTGCCATTGATAAATTCAAAAAATACTTTATCTTTCACATTAAAGATTTAGGACCTCCAAAATACTTCCTTGGAATAGAGATTGCATGGTCAAATAAGGGCATTTGTCTCCGCTAACGCAAATTTGTCTTGGAGATCATATCAAAAGCAAGATTGTCGGGATCTAAACTAGTTCCATTCCAATCGAACAGAATACAAGATTGACAATAGCTGAGTATGACAAAGGATTTTCACCCGTGAACAAGGATCCTTTACTTAAAGACCCTTCGGCTTATCAAAAACTTGTTGGAAAACTAATTTATTTGACCATGATCAGACCCAAAATTTGCTATGCTGTGCATAACCTTAGCTAGTTCATGCACGCCCTAAAATAGTCCACATGAATGCGGCATTGAAGGTTGTAAGGTACTTGAAAGGATGTCCGAGATTGGGAATATTATTGTCATGAAATAGCAACACGAAGATGGCAACATACTGTGACATGGACTATGCTACCTGCCTCATGAGTAGAAGATCTGTTACAGGTTTATGTATAAAATTTCAAGATTCATTGTTTTCTTGGGAGACAAAGAAACAAGCAACAGTTTCCTTATCATCTACCGAAGCAAAATACGGAGCAATGGCGAAGACTAGTTGCGAGATAGTATGGTTAAGAGGCCTACCCCAAGACCTTAGTGTATGGATAAAAGAATCAAACTATCTTATTCTCTGACAATGATACTGTACTCAAACTAGCAATAAATCCAATTTTCATGAGAGGACAAAGCACATAGAGGTTGATTGTCATTTCATTAGAGACAAGATTTATAATGGGGTAATCAAGATAAGAGGGATAAGGACAATAGAACACTTGCGACATCTTTACCAAGGCTTTATGTTGAAGAAAAATTGTATCTCCGAGCAAGCTCGGCGTCCTTGATGTGTATAGACCGCCAAGCTTGAGGGGGAGTGTTGAAGATACGGTTGCCGATACCAATTGATCCTAATTGATCTTCATCAATATGCTGTTGGAAGATCAAAATATCGCGTATCATGGAATCTTTTGTGTATATTTTATTTCCAAATTCATTTAGAATTCTTGTTTTATAAATAGGACTATAATTATGCATTGGAAGATCAAAATTCTTGTTTTACCAATTGATCCTAACTGATCTTGATCAATATGCTGTTGGAAGATCAAAATATCGCGTATCATGGAATCTTTTGTGTATATTTTATTTCCAAATTCATTTAGAATTCTTGTTTTATAAATAGGACTATAATTATGCATTGAATAATATGAAAGCAAATACACAATTTCAATCTTTAGTTGCTTGTCATCCTCTAAAACTCTGACAAAAATTAGTGTCGGTAACAATAGTATTTCTCTTCGAGTATGCCCAACATTGCTCAACAAATTCATGAACATAAATGCTAGCAACGCTCACAATCATCATATGATAATCAATTGACACTTTCAAAATATCGACACTATCTTCTCCGTCATTTGGCATTATTGTAACAAAGAAATTGTTATATAGGCTGAGCTCTAACAATCTATTCCGATCACATATTAAAAAATAGTGAGACACATAAGTATAAATTTTTACTGGGTGAATGCATGGCGTTTAACTTAACTTGTTAAATAGAATAAGTATAATGGTGTTTAACTTAACTTGATAAATAAGTATATTTAATACATATCAATGTGTAATCATAACATGTGCATGTCTCGACATACCCATAGAGACAAACTTGTACCATCAAATTTTTCACTTGGAGATGGCTCAATTCAAATTATGATATGCTCTAAAAAGAAATATGATATACTAAATTATTTGGCCAAAACAATTGAAATGCATCAAAAAGTGAATTAATTAACATGAGGGTTAAGTATTGAAAATGGAAATATCAGATTTTCGTTAATTGAGGAATTCAAATCTTCAAGTTATAATATTACATTCGTCGTCTACCTATGATCAAATAACAATCAAGAGAAAAGGCTAGCGGACAGGGTTAAAGGAAATTTTTCTGCACTAGAATTTGGATTCACTGTGATCATTTCATGAAACATGAACTGATATTGAGTCATGACTAACTTATCAAATCTCCTAAATTGCAAGGGCGATCTCTTTTATTTAGATGATATAATGACAGCATACCATAGAATTGATAATAATATGCAGGTAGAAACAAGAGGAAGCCTAACTTGCATTATGATTATTATTGTCTTATTTGTATAAGTCGTTACCAATGTTATTAATAAAGTAGTGAAGAGTAAGACCCTATAAATTGAAATCGTAAGCTAATTTCATTTATTTACCAACATTATTCTTATTCTACGTAAAATTTTGGCCCCCCGTGGCAAAATGTGACCTCACAGTTGGTACCGCTTGGGCAAGTGAAGGTCGCTGGTACATCTAGTGGGTAGGTGTAAGCATCCGGGCACTTATCCTTGAAGAATTGGGAGTAAGTGGTCAAGCCATAGCTCTCAGACTTATTGTTGCAACGGTACTAAGGGTCCGTTTGGCTTGGTTTTGGGGAAATGACTTTGAGAAAATACAAATACCTTTAAGGTGAAGGAGTTTTCTGAAATGCTACACCGTTTAGTGAATTGTAACCTCAAATAGCATTGGAAAATAGCTTTAACATAAATACCGTTTGGTAAAACACATATTTGTAAAGGGCTTTTGCTATTTTTTTTTATTTTTTTAATCTGAAAATTTAATCCGGTGTAGGTCGGCCGTTGCGTCGCAGCCAACCGCCAAATCTTGCCTCCAAACGGCTAGATCTAGCCTTCAGACTGCCAAATTTGGCGGCTTGAGGTCACAAAGGCCAGATCTGGCCTCTAGATTGCCAGATCTGGCCTTCAGACAATCAAATATGGTGACTTGAGGCCGTAGAGGCCAAATCTAGCCTCCGCACTACCAAATATGGGGGCCTAAGGTCGCAAAGGCCAGAAATAGTAGCTTGAGGTTGAGACCTCAAGTGATGCCGCCGCTAGAGGTCGCGTGACCTCAGGCGGCATCGCTTGATTTGTGCAGCCAAGCGATGCCACCTGATTGTCGCGCACTCAAGTGGCGTCGCCTAAGTCATAGGTTGCGCCACCCCAAGCGATGGTTGCTGGAGACACATAACTCCCAGGCGGCGGTGGCAGTTGCCAGAGAAGATCGACTCTTAGGCAGCAAATCGAGGGAAGATGAAGATGAACGAGAAGAAGATGAACAGTTACGCGAATGAATAGTACACTTGCATTTCCGAAATGCCAAAAGCTCAAAGTAGATTCGGACTTGCATTGAGCTTTCAGCATTCCCAATGCTAATATTTGGCCGAGGGACTTCCAAAAATACTTACCAAACGCCTTAAAATTTTCTCTAAGGAGTTTTGGGGGCCCAAAGCCCTTTGGAAAAGCTGAACCAAATGAGGCCTAAGTAGTTTTGATCACTATGCACGAATTGTTGCACCCATCGGGGGCCTTCAAGGCCCAAGTAATTTTGAACACTATGCACGGATTGTTGCACCCACCGGGGGCCTTCAGCTCTTCCGGGCACTGGCCGTTGATGTCATCTAAGCACCTGATGCCTCTGCACGAGCCGGTGGTGGGTCTCGAGAGCATTGGAAGGTTGAACCCATTGATGAGCGAAATGTCCAAGAAATCCAAGTAGTTGGACAAGCCAACTCAACGACGATGTGAGCAGGCTCCCAAAGCCCGAGCAATCCAAGAGTCGATCGCAGTTGCCGGTCTGGCACCAGCCTTGGCCATTGGCATCGAAGGTGCAATTGGTCCTACCCCATATGCGCCCTGAGGTCGTGTTCTAGGCCACAGATAGGACCCACATCTAGCCAGGGTTGAGCCGGCGCCCACCGCCAGGTGATGCCGCAGCCCAAACAGTGTATGTGCATTGGTTGACAACCACAAAAGTAGCTGCATGTGTGGGAGGGAGGAAGAGGGTAAGCAAAAGGGACAAGATTAAGGACAGAGCCGCGAGGATTGAGCTCATCATCTTGGTTCTTGAACACCTCATCGGGACACGAGTGCTAGAACCGTTTGAAGAAGAGACATTTTTTCCATTGAGCTCCACTTGCTGATTATTTTGATTCGCATGGAGGGGGTCCATGTAGATTGAGGAGGCAGAGGTTTGGCGCAAGAAATTACATGCCAGCGAACTTTCAAGGAAATTTCAGAGCATACGTTGGTTTCAAATGGGTGACAAAACACGAGTCAACGAATGGATATACGCGTCTTTCGCGGTGGCTGCGTAAGGACCGAGGACTAGAGAGATTGAGAGAGGAACTACTCAGTTTGATTTAGTCAAAACACATGTTGTCAATAGAAACTAGAAACCCGTGACCACACGACATCAATTTTTCGGGCTCATCTTCCCACCCGTGACTACGTGCGCCAAAAATTTAACTCCGCTCTTGTGGTCGTCGGATTCAAGGTTGTCGATTCAAGGTTGTCGACGTCGGACCATTGAATCTTGCGTCAGTGCAGGATCTAAAAAATGTCGATGTCGAGACTTTCGAATTTAAACATAGCAAGTTCTCTTCGATTTGATTATGGGCATGGAAAATTTACCCGGCATTCTTGTTAGTTGTCAGATTTTTTTGTCACGGTCGACTATTAGATCTTGCGTAGGTGTCCGATCTAAAACTTGTCAACGTCAAATATGAACGCGGTAAATATGCTTTGGTTTTGCTCATGGCGAAGTAAATTGAACCATTCATTTCCCTAATGATATGATCACTGAGAATAGATAATAATTAACGCGTCCATTTAAAGGATAAAGTACCGAATACACTTTACATCAACGACACCATATTAATTATTTAACTTTTTAGGTATAATTTGTTGATATTTCATATGAATTTTGTTAAAAACCCAACTAAAGAATGTTTGTTATTTTCAAAGCACCATCCCTCTTGTGTCATGTGTAATCAATATATTCAAAAAAAAAAAAAAAAAAAAACGAAGCTTTTCTTATTAGATTTGATAAACAAGTGACCTAGCGAGCACAACCTAGCGAGCGCATTCATTGACAAGATCCATACTAGAATACCCATATAAACTTGTGCAGCCACATATCATAAACGTACTTACTCATGAGTTGGTTTAATTGTCTAGGGTTCTATGAAAAAGTGTTCCGA
The DNA here is from genome assembly GCF_016545825.1 of Eucalyptus grandis. NCBI lineage: Eukaryota > Viridiplantae > Streptophyta > Magnoliopsida > Myrtales > Myrtaceae > Eucalyptus > Eucalyptus grandis. The sequence continues at coordinate 12,278,374 of NC_052612.1, forward strand.
GAGCAATAATTAAATAATCAAATAAGTAAATATTGTGATTTCGAATGCACTAACTAGTCTTACGATATGCACAATCACCACTAATTGATGCTTTATTAGAAAATTAGGCTTCCTTTTATTTAATTTTATGTTAGGTCTTCATGTTGCTGTTGGATGTATGCCCTAAAACTACCATGTAAAAGTTATATATTAGGGATTTTAGTTGTATGTCACGACTGATTTTTCGGGTGAACCACCTAAAATTTGGCTAATGGATTATTAAGCCTAGACTTAATTCGGGCTCTCCCAAGCCCATACCAATTCCGCGACTTAAGTTCAAGTTCTTAACATGCAATTGATTTTTTTAATCGGGAGTCGCCACTAATCTATTTTTGGTGGGTCGATTAGAAACCCAAGTAAAGTAACGGGAGTTTTCTTTATTCCTACGAACCAGAGATTATGGGTACGGGGACTTAGTTACATTAGATTTCTCTAATGCCCTTTCGGTACCATTCTTTTATTTTCAAAAATGTTTTGCAGGCAGCTAAAATTGATTTTAAATCTATTTTCCTAACATGTGAGGTGATCATGCGGGTGCGCAATCCACCAATTTAACACCCAGATAAACAATAAATAAATTGCAAAAATTTACTTCAAAGCAACGAAAGCATCTGCAATGTTAAGTTAAAAAACCACATCAGCAATCCTAGATATGGTTTCTAATTAACACGCAATTTCTTTTTGTTTTCACTTAAATAAAATCATGCAATATGCAATGCAGTATTAACTAAATGACATAATTCTAATGTCATGCAATTTCTAATTAAATGGACCTAATAACAATATCTAAATGACATGCATTTCATGAATCTACTTTTAATGATACGCAATGATATTTTTGTTTTTCCTAAAAATGCAATCTATCCTAAGGAATAGAACTAATTTATTCTAAGACATTTTTTTGTATTTTTCATGAAATTTCGGAATTAGGAAAAATGTGAAAGTTTATTTAACTAGATTAAGATTCTATTTAATTTGCATTAGGAATTAGATTAAGCCAAATCCTAATTTAAACTAAAATATTATCTTAACCTAGATAATCCTAAAATGCAAAATATCTAAACTCATAATAAATTAAGAAAGATATTATCTAGAATTAAACTAAGTGCAATTTAACCCTAATATGCAATGACGTACAAAATATGCACTAATTCTACATGACATATGCATGATGGTTTTTTTATTAATTTTCGAAATTAATAATTGCCAAATAATTAAACATGCAATCCAAATTAAAAATCTAGCAACCTAAATTGATTGATTTGATTTTTTTGATTTTTGATTTTAAAATTCGAAATAAGATTCCTATTCTAAATGTGTAAACCCTAAAATATGCAACATTATAACCCAAAGACATTTCAAGATAAACAAAGCGATCATGACAAGCTAAACCAAGGATATCACACATCATTCAGATCAAGGATAATATTTGATAAAATCGAAAAATTGATCTTAAGCCTTAAAGATCAAAATATCAATTTTATTCCCGCTTAATTAATTATTTCATCTAAAGCCTTATAGATGAAATAAAAAAATCCCGGCGCGGTTGCAAATCAGGTGATATGTTGGAATTTCCATTATGCGCATCAACAGATATCTCAAATGAGGTAATGGAGTTTTCGAAAATCAAAATAGTTAAGATTTTCACCTAATTCGAATATTGGTTTCTGAATTCCGATCCTTGAATGACTACTCGCAATGCAACGTGGCGGTGCTCGGTTGCTTGAAAGTCATGGGCTCCACGAGTCCTGCGAAACAAAAATTTGTAAGCTCGACAAGGGACGCGTCGGTGATTGGGCGCAGGCACAAACAATTTTTTTCTTTTCAATAGGTTTGTTCTTCACTGTTGGCTCCGTGGGATCCTTTAACCCTTTGATGATCCCACTAAATTTCCAACCTTTGACCACAGATTCTCCACCTGCAAAGAAAGACCAGTATGCGTCGTTGGGGATTCCGCGGATGACCTAATGGGCCACACGGATGCGGCTTGCGTCGGGGTGGCAGCCCAAACTCGGAGAAATCGTCAGGACTCTGAAAACACTCGCGGGAGTGGAACTTGACTTTGGAGCAGTGCGGGCAGGCGATGTTGTCGTTGTGGGACACGGGTAACAGCTCCTCGATGGTGATCACCAGTACCGAGTCGTCACCAAAGGGTCGCGGCGCGGTGCAACAAACGTGCAGCGATGGCATGTAATCAGCAGGGGCAGCGCATCGAGATGGGGGAACAGCAGCTTCGTTGTCCGCACGGCGAGACCAGAAAAACAGCGCCGTCGTGTGGCAAGGCCACGACAACAGCGTGATCGCCCGGTGCAAGGAGCTTGCGGTGACCGAATTTGGCTGTTTTAGCCGTAGAAGTTCAACGTCAGAGCTGGCCTGAATGGACTGAGGTGTCACGGAGGAATGGGACATGGGGATGATAAGTGGACCCCTTTGAAGCCTGGTGTTGAATACGATGATGGGTGGTCGGCACCGGATTGGCGGTTTGTTGTGGTAGCAGCGAAGTCACAGCAGCAAGTCTGTTGTTGCTGGCTAGGGGCGATGCGGCAAGGACAGTGCGGTGGCAACACGGGCGGCTCAGGTGCGGCACCGCGACAAGGGGTCTTGCATAACGTGGGGTCTCCTTGGTTCGGCCAAGAGGACTCTCTCTTCTCTCTCGCTCTCTCTCTCTAGGCTGCAGCTCTTTTTTTTTTCAATTGCGGCCGTATGTTTTCAATTGAGTGGCTTCCCTTTCTCTCCTAAAACCGAAGAAAACCCTCACTTTTTGCTCTCCATTTTTTGGATCTCTCCTCTCTTTTTTTTCTTGCTCACGAAAATTATGGCTCCTTTTATAGTGATTTTCAGATGACCATTTATAGCAACGTTCAACTTTCCATCTTCTGCTGCATTAAATCAAGCCTGCAAATCGGAACGCGATTTCGCAATCAGCTCGATCCTACTCAGATTTATTCCATTTTGCAAAATTCTTGCCTCTTATTCACTTGATTTTTAAATTGCTTCTGCATTTAGCGAAATTTGAATGATCATCAGAATTTCAAATTTCCATGCATAATCAATTAAATAACTTTCCCCCATTTTTTTTATTTTTTCCTTTTATTTGTTCCAATGCAATTGTTATTTTCCTTCTTTTCCTAGATTTGCTAAAAATAGGTGTCAACATTGTACTATCATTATTATTATTTAATTAATTTCAGTGACGTATTTATTCATTTGTCTAATTATTTTATATTTACGAATGATTCCATAAGATCAGTTGCGACTAAACCTATTCTTGAGACGTTAAGAATATATATGACGAGTTTATAGTTAAACTGAATCTTTAAATCATTCCCGATCGATAGATTATTAAGTGGATATTAGTAATCTTGTTGAGACCAGTTTCTTCTAAACTTCACCATTAAGTATTGGATACTTAAGAAAATGATGAGTCGCAAGTTATTAGATATTGTGATGCCTGAGTTAGAACACGAGTGTTTGTATTAGACAAATTCACTAAACGTGACACATATGGAACGATTAGCGACATGAAAGCTTTTAGCGTGGTCAATGTTTAATTGTTCATATTTTGGTCTTATGTAAATAATCCTTAGACCTTAGGCACAGTGTTAACTTGTGTGTCAAACAACTATGGTTCACAGGTGCATGTAATGTCGAGTCGTTGATCCATCTTTATAATTGATGGTCATAGTTTGTTCATATATGAAGTTGCAGATGTATGCAATATGGAATCCGTCTCCTTGTTACATGCAAGATATAATAATAATGTCCTATGCAATCTAATTATGACAATGCATTGAAATTCTCAGCCGGGGTTGTAATCGAGAATAAATTATTTATGTCTTGAATAAAATACATGTCAATTAGATTTGTGCATATGATCAAATTGGTGACTTGACAAATATTGCATGGTTTTTGTTCGATCGGGACGTCGAAAGACATAAGGATTGAATTACACCGTAACCAAAGCTGATAAGTTCATTATGTTCTTAAAACAATCACACTATCTGGATAGCCATGACATATTGCTAGATGTCAATCATTATGGGTGAGCATCGGTCCAGGGTCAATCCTGGACCGACCTTGGACCGGCCCAATATATATATATAATATTACTTATAATTTTTATATAGAGAAAACCTTAAATAAATGACACCAACAATATTAAACAACTCTTTTAGTGAGGAGTTCAAATAATTTTACATTATTTCTTAATAACTTAGATTTTTAATATCTTTTACGGTATTAATATTCATAATTTACGAAGGAGAAAAATGTTTTTGTGAGGAGTCCTCACGACATCCAAAAAGGCATAAACAGCTCCTTATGGCATTATTCTCTAGTATTCGTTCTCTTCTGTTTTATTTGCCTTTTTATTCTTCAATTTGCCAAAATTGAAAGAAACAACTTCTCTGCTCACCACTTGACACTTGCCTCACTCTCTTTGGGTCACTCATGCCGCTCGCCGCTCGATGTTCGCTTGGCTTGTTGTTTCCACTCGACATTCGATACTCATTTTGTTCAATGCTCACCCCACTTAACCCTCACCGTTTGCTTTTCTTAGCTAACATCACTCATCATCAAACCCATTGGGTTGGTATGGTTCTCGATTGCCCTTTTAAGGAGTACAAAAAACGAAATAAAAAATTATTTGACCTTGAAATTGAACCGAACCCATTGGGTCAGTTCGGTCCTCAATTGTTTTCTTAATGAGTACAAAAAATGAAATAAAAAATTATTTTTTGGTCCTAGGTTGACCTTGAAATCGGACCGAGCCCATTGGGTTAGTTTGGTCCTCAATCGTTTTTAAGGAGTACAAAAAATGAAATAAAAATTATTAATTGGTCTTGGATTGACCTTGGAACCGGACCGAACCTATTAGGTCGGCCCGATCCTCGGTCCCAAGCTCAATAAGGTCGGTCACCGGTCCTAAAATTTGAGGACCAACACTATGCGAGTTGGTTCTAGGGTTAAGGGGCAAACCGGTCCAACCTGGATCATTCCCACCCCTATCAATCATGGCTTGTAGGACCCAAAGATTAATCGGTACAATTAATTCTTTTGGGAGTACTAATGTGTTAATACAAGTCTTACTACCAGCTTAGTGATGAACCTAAGGATGTCACACACCATAAACTATTAGGATAACGTGGAACAAGAGGGAAATAATATTGCAAATGCGTTTACAATTACTGCAATTGAATTGTGTTGACCTGGAATTAAATTAAATGAGATTTAATTTAATTTGTATTATAGTCATGAGCCTACATGCATATGATGTACACGCATGCCCAAAGTGAATATATGTTAATGTATTCCAAGTGCACACATAAAGATTTTGTCCTTTTTTATTTTTATTTATATATAAAAAAAGGGATCAATTAATTATTTTTTCATTTATTTAATTAATTAATCAATGTGCACATGGTTAGCTATTGTTGCTGACCATGTGCAATGCCCATCACATGTGCGTTTCTTTTTAATAATAATAATAACTAAAAAATATATATGGGAAGCTTCGTGCATAATGGTTAGCAACCGTTGCTGACCATCATGCACGAAGCATCGTGCATGAACGATCAGCAACGGTTGTTGATTGTCCCACGATCAGCAATCGTTGCTGATTCAAGAAGTTTTTTTTTTTTAAATGCCGCATAAAAGAGTGCATGAGCAACGGTTGATAAAAAGAGAAAAACGTGTGTGTGTTTTGTGTGTTGGTACGTAAGAAAGAAAAAGGGATTCCCTCTCATTTGGGCCGTGGCAAAAATATCAAGGATACGGATGATTGTCTCCACGAAATTGCTAACATAATCATAGTGGTGATTATCCGAAAGTTCTCTCTTCCATTTGACATCCATTGGTGGTGTGTCTGAACTAGATACCACTGTTAGGGTTTCATGAATCATGTATAGGTAAAATTAACAAAAACACAGCAAAAACAAATATGATATATTTCTATACATGATTCTCCGAACGAGTTGTTCATGCGTTTTAATAAAAAAAATCTGAATATAAAAGGGAGTTAAACAAATTACCTCTCGAAGCGCACTTTAAATGAATTGGTTCGGATGTTCTTCAGTTCAAACCCTACAAACGTCGAACCTCTAGTTCAGACATACCACCAATGGACGTCGAATGAAAGAGAGAACTTTCGGATAATCACCACTATGATTCTATTACCAATCTTGTGGAGACAATCCTCCGTATTCTTAATGTTTTTGCCACGGCTTGAATGAGAGAGAATCCATTTTCTTTCTTGCGTACCAACACACAAAACACACATGTTTTTCTCTTTTTAGCAACCGTTGCTTATGCACTCTTTTATGCGGCATTTAAAAAAAAAAACTTCTCGAATCAGCAACAATTGCTGATCATGGGATGATAAGCAACCGTTGTTGATCATTCATGCACTAAGCTTCCCATGTTTTTTTTTTTTTTAGTTATTAATATTAAAAAGACATGCACTTGTGATGTGCGTTGCACATGATCAGCAACAATTGCTAACCATGTGCACATTGATTAATTAATTAAATAAATGAAAAAATAATTAATCAATCCCTTTATATATATATATATATCGCCCAATCATATGTTTGGATGTGAGCTATACTTCATGAGGAGCCAAACGGGCATATGGCTTTGCCTTGCCATTTGACCTCTCTTCCCGTGTGACTAGGAATGCTTAGTGACATGTACGGTTTCGTAGAGTAGCAGTAAGGGTGACTTATCTGTCAACTTTTCTACTATCACCCCCAAAAAACCAAACTCTGCCTTATGTAAAGTTGCCAAAATACGATTAACCTCTGGATTTGAAATCACTGCTTATATACCTAGTATTGGCCATAATTCACAAGAACATTCTGTAGTCTTAGTAAGAGGGGGAAGGGTTAAGGATTTACCCGATGTGAGATATCACATTGTTCGAGGAACCCTAGATGCTGTCGGAGTAAAGGATCGTCAACAATGGCATTCTAGTGCGTTGTAGATTCTTATCCAAGACTTGTATCATTTGATGATACCATGTGAATCGCTAGAAACATGTGAAGTATATGGCTAACCCAATAACGAAAGTTTCGTAAGGGGACTAGAGTAGGCTACCATGAGACAAAAGATCTTCTTTCTAAAGAAATTCGATTCGAAACCATTATATGTCCAAGGTCCAATATTGAAATAATTTCAGAGGTTTTCCTTGACTTTGTTTGTGTCAACAAACAATTTGAAATGCCATATATATATAAAGACACGCACATGTGATGTGCGTTGCACATGGTCAACAACAATTGTTGACCATGTGCTCATTGATTAATTAATTAATTAAATTGTTTGAATACCCATGTAAAAGTTCCAATCTCAGTCCAATCGTATAGCACTAAGGGTCCGTTCGTTTCGCGGAAAATGGGCAATTTCCGGAAAATATTTTCCCAGAAGTCATTTTCCAAGAAAATGACAATATTTTCTGGTGTTCGGCTAAAACCTGAAAATGTTTCGGAAAATCTTTTCCGATGTTCGGTAAGGAAAATATTTTCTAAGATTTCACCACTTAGGCATGCATCACTTATCGACCTATAAATCCATCAAATATGAACTTGCCTTTAAATCCGGGCAAAGTTGCTTCATATCTTTGTTCCCTCATTGTCATCAAGAAAAAAGGGGAGGGAAAAAAGGGGAGGAGGAAGTGAGGATTTGTAGAGGTGTCGAGATAAGTGAGATCAAAAGATGAAAATGTTTTTCACTTTTCAAAAGTGAAAAACATTTTCCCTAATTTAAAAGACTTTTTCCTTTCATGGAAAACATTTTCCCAAGGAATTCATTTTCCATGAAACGAACGCCAGAAAATCCGGAAAACATTTTCCTGAAAATTATTTTCAGCGAAACGAATGTAGCCTAAGATTGCTCAAAATTTCTCATGCAGCAAAATCGAGAAAGTCGGCCCATTGTGAGCATCTTTTCCCTAGTTGGACGACATTGACTAAGTCTTGTGGATTTTATGTGTGTGTCGAATAATTCCTCTTTCCATCTTGAATCACTATTATAGGTGCTCTCATTGCCTTTAATATACCGAATTATCAAGAATTGTCAACATAGACTTTTTTTTCCCACGTAAATTTGTAATAACAAACTCTTTCTTAAGAATTATCCCTAACAAATGACACATAATACTCTAATTTGCAGTAGATTTATTATTCTCCTTACAAAGAGTATTTCTTTTTTGCACTCTCCACTCATTTGCTTTCCATTAGGGTTTGTACTTGCCTCAATCAATCAATACTATTACTTGTGTTCAACCAAAAAACATAAAAGTATTAGTTCTTATAGCATAAGTTTTGATGAGTTTTAATGTTGCAAATTAGCAATTATTGATGATCCTAACATTTTCTGTAGCTCTTCCCATAAAGTATTTATTTTTTTGGAACATTTTAATTATTTTTTCTCAATATCTCCTTAAAGGATTGCCTTTAAAAGTGAGACGTGGAACTCTAATGAACAATAGATTAATTTGCAAGGAGTATTTTTCTTGCACCCTCCGCTCAATTTGCATTTACCTAGGATCTGTGCCTGTCTCATTCAACATTATGAGCGTTGTTCGAATACGTGCTATGAAAATGATATCTCGCAAACAACAAAGTTGGCGATACACATAAATTATCTTGAAACGAAGTCGATGGTTTAATCTTCCAAATGCAAGTAGAGCAAGTGGTAAAACCCATCTTTACACGAGTGCGGCCTGAAGCCTTTATTATTTATCTACAAACAATAGTCTCTTTTATCCAAGTGTCGCCCTCGCTCTGCACGCTCTCGATTCCAACATCCCAAGAAGAAAAAGGCGAGATAGCTATGGACAACCCAAAGAAAAGGGAATACTGAACAGTCATGTAAATTGCTCGATTAAGAGCGTAGATAGATGTTCATTTATTCAACTCCTTAAACATTTGTTCTTGCCTCAGCTGCATACATAGAGGAGCTTGAGGCAATACACTCATGCAAGTACACTAGCTCAAACTAACTTGAGCACCATTATTTCGGCATAGGGTCTCCTATAGAGTATTCCCTACGATTCCGCTCTTACTTCAGGACAGAACACAACCCTATAGTTGGTTCCACCAGGACAGGTGAAAGTGCTGGTTTGATCATCCTTAGGTAACTTGTAAGCATCGGGGCACCTATCCTTGAAGAACTTGGAGAAATTCGTGGGCCCACAGCTTCCGGAGTTGCAGCAGTACTCGTCGGTCTTGAACACTGGTGCGGGGTTGTTGCAACCGCCGGGCGCCTTCAGCCAGGCAGGGCACGGCCATTGATATCGGCCGTGCACTTGATCCCACGGGTGCACCCGTTGGAGGTCGGGCTGAAGTCCATGGGGACGTTGAAGCCGTCGACCAGGAGATGTCAAGAAGTCCTTGCCGCCGAACTGGTTCAGCGCATACTCGGCCGGGGTGTTTGGGGCTGGCCGTAGGATGCGCACTCGCGGATGCCGCCACAGTCACTGGTCGGCACTTGCCCTTCCGGCCGCATCAAATTGGCAGTTAGTCCGGGGGCCAGATACGGGCTTGTTTCGTACCGGGGCTCACGTTTAGGCTCGAGGACTGGCCTCGGTCAGCTGTCGGCCACCTCGGGGACCGCCGCAGCCCAGACCGTGTAGGGGCAATTGTTCCTAATATCGAAAGTGGCAGCATTGGCGCAAGTGAGGAAGAGGGAGAGCAAGAGGACGGAGGAAATGCAAATGGCATGGGAGCGAGCCATGCTTCGGGTTTGCTCAGAACTTGGGTTTGTGTGATCTCTTTATGCGATAGTACTTGTGTAGTAGCTTGGTGAGTAATGAAGAAATGCACGAGGGTTTATATAGGGGCGAGCGTGGCTAGGGATTGGCGGAGAGAGGCCAACAGGTGTCTCTACATGATTAGTTGATCGAATATTAGATGGGGTTTGATAATGCTGTCCTTGGCTTGGCTCCAAGTCAAGTCAAGAACGAAGATAAAGCCTCCACAATGCACAGAGGCTCATCTGTAACCGGTCAACAATTTTTACCATTGCAAAGATACAAGTTTTTGGTGCAGACCAGAGGAGTTTTCTTACCGTGCGAGTGCTTGAGAGCTTTATCATCAGGGAGCGGCTAATGGGTTTGGCAATTATCCATCATTCAGGCCCTTCTGCTTAGAAATTTCAACCAGGCTTTGCTATAAAACGATGAGCTCAATATCTGAAAATGAGGAAAAGGGATTAGGAGCTGAGCAGAGAGAATTAGCAGGTGAACTTCTGCAAGACAAGTATGTGAGTTGCAGCATGCCATTTTTAATATAAGTATCTACATGTTATTTGATAATTACATGCATTAATGTTGATACTTTAAAATGAAAATCTTGATGTTGTCCCCCGATGCAATTTCACTATGTCGTTCAAATTGGTATTTCGAGTTTTGAATTGATAGAGATTATATACTTCTTTATCATACATGTGTCCATACTAAAGCCCTATTGAGAAATCTCTCTCTAACGTGGGATTGTTGCAGATAATGAAGTCATGTGTCAATCGTATCAATCTCATGAACTTTATGGAAGAGCTTGATTTAGGAGTTATCAGTGAGCATAAAAAGTCACATGATAATTCAAAATAGGATATACAAAAAAAAAAAAAAATTGTAATTGACACGGTAATAAAATTTGCTACTCTTTTGGTGGTCTCAACTTCAAGCCCCATTGAAGTTAAATCCTAAATTCACTGGGCCAATATTGAGGGAATGTGCCCTTAAGATCACCCGGGGAGTAGGACGTCTCGTTAAGGTACATGAAAACTAACTGAGACACTACTTGATCCCGCTACAACAACAAAAAATCACTATATATGGTCATTTCAAGTATATTCAACTCGGTAATATTTAATTATATATATTTCCCAAATTTATGATTATCTAGATATTTTTAATTCCTCTTTTCGAGATATTAAATAAAATTTAAGTTTCTTCGTCGAGCGGTGATCACTCTCAATATTGCAAAAAGATTGAATTCTCTAGACAAAATAAATGTTATAAATGGCAAATCACTTGAAAGTTATTTTTGCTTAGTTATTTTATTTTATTTTTTGGGTCTTTCGATGATACTATTGGGGAGGGAATTATTCTTGGGGGATCGATATTCACCATCAAGAAGAGTCCACAAACGTTATTGTCAAAGTCTTGACTAAGAAAACACGGCGCAGAAAAAATTAAAAGCAGAAGAAAGAGGTGCAATCACGTGCTTACGCTTGTTAGTCTCACAGGACAAGTCGCGCTCCTATCCTGGACAAGAACCTTATCAGAGGGAAACAGATATTGAATGGAAAGGTGAAGAAAAGTCGTCGAGGAGAGCACCCAATAGGATTATTCCTGAGGAATCAAGAGAGGTGCGATTTCCACCGGTGGCATCAGCGAGCACCAATCCATGTGCCGTGAGCAAATTATGTCCGTGCAGTAGTTAGCACGCGAGAATTTGCATTTAAAGACGTATTTATTTCATGAAAAATAATAATTTGGACGAATTAATTTTTAAAAATGATCGTTTCTATCGCTTATAAAAATAAATAAATGAAAAATATTTTTACCGTCCACGAAAATATTTAGAAATGTTTTTTGTTAAAAATAAACATATATTTCATTGACTAATTATTTTAAGCAATATAAGTAATTATTTTTAGGAAAATATTTTCAAACCATTCAATTTTTACAAAACAAATGGAGCCTTATTTCCTTTATTTCTTTACTTTCTTTTTGTGGTTTTTCTTTTCAATATTAGGGTGAATCCCCCGGGGATAATTCTTGTACCTAAGAGTAGATGAAAGAAAACTATTTTCGTTTTGGGTTTAAAGTCGACGAAGAAGCTTTTGTTAGCAAAAGTCACCTTTGGCTGAATATCGGATGAAGAAACTTTGTTATATTCTTGTACCACCAAAGTATAACTTTAAATCTTATCATGGAATGAATATCTTAATCATGATGTCATAACTAATGACGTTAAATTCATGTCAGCGAAATCCGTTATTAGAATGGTAAAAAAGAAGAACGATGAACGTTTTATAAATGGTATAGAATCCACTTTGAGTTGAAAATAAAAATATTTTTAATCTTGTATAAGAGTACAAGGACTGCTGATGATATAATCTCAAACCCACTCGATGCACAGAAGGAATTTACTGATTCGAGTCAGATAATCAGTTTTTTCTTTTTCTAAACTTGTTTTCTTTACACCCTTGACTTTGTGTTCTAGGAACTAAGTGGGCAAACTACACGGATTTTAAGCAAGACCACGAGTCTCACTGAATGCCTGATACATGTGAGGACGTATCAACTTCAATGCTTCTCCATGTCCAACTATGCCTAATCCCAAGAGACAGAGAGGCTTCATTCCATCCTATAGGAAAACCTTATCCTAAGAAAGCGATTTGAATTGAAAGCGAAACAGTTGTTGAGAGCATCGGCATCCAATGGGTTTATGCCTAAGGAGTCAACATGCATACCGTTCAAAAATCAATTGAAAAATTTATATAAGAGTGTATGAATCCTCTAAAAAGGTAATGTGGGATAATTTTAATGATTTCGACTCGTGACTAGTCAATACGATAACCTATGAAGCACGGACATGTTATACGTGCTTCCGTATTGTGTCTGACATGTGTCATAGCGTGTCGGACATGTCGACACGCTCGGACACGCGTTGACCGCGTGTCCAATTTGTCGACACCTGGTCAACTTTTGTCGACACATTTCAACACGCATGTCCCAAAGACAATGGAGGGTGGAGGCGAGGGTGAGGGAGCAGAGACGAGACCGCGAGCGACAACAAGCCCGCGACGGTGAGAGACAGCGAGAGAAAGAGCAAAGACTGAGGTGAGGGCCGCCATTCTATAATGCTGCGATGGATCGGCAATGAGGCTGCAGCTGTGAGGGAGGAATGGCTAGAGGTGAGGCGGTGAACAATTGTGATGAGGACCGAAAAAGCAAGCAGAGATCGAGAGGAAGAGGAGAGGAGGGTCGTGCGGCGAGAGGAGGAAAAAGAAGGGTGCTGCTAGGGTTTTGAGAAGGAAACTAAAAGGAAAAAAAAAAAAAGGATTTGGCATGTTGGAGGGAGGGGAAGTGACAGGAGGGAAGGGGAAGTGTCAGGTGGTGGGGAAGTGACAGGTGGTGGGTGTCAGGTGGTGGGGAAGTGACAGGAGGGAGGGAAGTGTTAGGTAGTGAGGAGAGAAAGAAAAGTGAAAAAAATTTGGGGGTGGGGAAAAGAGATGAGGGGGAAAAGTAAAAGGTAACTGAGTCCAGGATAGGCAGAGTCTAGACCTAGACCCTGTACCCACTCTGTTATAATTGGTTCCTCTTTTTTGGACCCTATATCCGACTATGTTTGTATTGGACCTTGTACCTAGGGGTGAGCGGTTCCCAGTTCCTTATAGATTTCGCTTAGAACCTAGAACCTATCCTTGGGTACGGGTTCCTCATTTTTTGGAACCTGGAACCTACCTTGTCACAGGTTCCAAGGTCGATTCCAAGTTCCAACAAGTTTTGTTTTATTTTTTTTTCATTTTTAGTTTTAAAAAAAATGGAAATGAATGCAGCAATAATAAACAACAATAAATAAACCAATAGGACCACAGAGCACCAGTATATTTCAGGCAAACCTCATAACAACCAAACTTGGAATTTAAAGATGTAAAGGAGATAAAAAAAAAAAATTCAGGTATTTCAACAATAATATCTATAGGATGCCTGAGATAAGAAGCGAAAAAAGAACAAGTATGACTAAGTTTTTTGAAAGACAAAATTATCAGAACCAGTTTAGTACAATGTGTGAGAGGTTATAAACCAGAAAAGAGCTCATATGAACAGAGGAATAGCCTTCTCAACAGTTACATGATTACCTGTCATCTATCCTTGTCTGAGCTTCAATATAAGACAGAGCTACACATGATTTAATAATGCTTTTTTTATATCTTGTGGATATTATCTCTGCTTCAGGTGTCATTTCCTGAAAATGGGTAGTAAACAAGATTGTTCTCCTTTCATGGGAAGATCAATCAATATATTTGTCTACACAGGGCTGACAATTCATGATTAGTCAGCACACAAGCTATCATTTGGTGTAGTCTGGTGATGGCGGCTAATGGACATGCAATCCTCTTTACCAAAAAGAGCACAACGAATGACGAAGATAGAACAAGAAACATACCCAGAAGTGAACATATATTTGCAACATAAATTCACATGTTAAGTTTGATATAGGCAGGACCATGGATTAACCTCAATCAGTCTTTTCTCTGATGTCAAAGAGACGATTTTACAGCTCTAAATGTCATATTACCTTCTGTCAAAGGCTTTGCAAGCATGTCAAGGCAGGACCACCTCAGAAGATGGTGGCACTTACTACAAAGTGAAGGACGAAATTAATAAATACTCAGAAATTGGTGGCACTTACTACAAAGTGAAGGACGAAATTAATAAATACTCAGAAGATGGTGGCACTTACTACAAAGTGAAGGACGAAATTAATAAATACTCCTTGAATATGCTTGATAACAAACAAGGTGCACCAGAGAAGTTATTATCGGAACACATACCCACAGGATAAGTAGAAGTTTCATAAGTAGCTAGTCAAGATTAAAGAAAATAAAAATCCACACAAGGATTGGGAAGAAACATAACCGAACCAGATGAGGTTCTGTATCCATTAATTTAAGTATTCTAACATGACATCAACTTCAACTTCTGTTTACCTGAATACAGGCCATGAACTTTCCTATACAAACGATTCTAGAAAAACCATTATGGCAGGATTAATCTTAAGTCACAACCATGTTGAATCTAAATACGAAGCCCTGGGAAGCCCGACTCTAAGGATACGAACTCCAACTTCAAAATTTCCATTGGAAAAGGGCTGTACAGTGCAGGGCATCATCAATATCCTTGCATCCTACCCAAAGCAGAAGCATACACTAAACATTAAAGTAGAAATGTAAGAAAGGAACAAAATTGGAAATTAGCAAGTGTATGTAAGTTAGATACTTGGAGGATCCACATTGAAGACACGCAAATGCCGTAAAAATCTTACCTGATGGGATTTGCCAAATGTTCTGGAGATAACCATGGTAATGGAGGCAAACATGCCAATACTTGAGAAGAAAATGGCCTTGCATCAATGTTATTCTCAATCAATACAACCTACACACATTGAAGGAAAAAAAAATATTGTATTCCATCTTATCCAAATAATACCTGTGGCACTCAAGTTATTCAGTCATTTGTTCATAGACTGAGGAAAGTTCGACACAAATGACAAGATTGAGGAAAGTTTAGAAGAAGATGGGCATCCCAGAATAAAGCAAGCAGCATCTGATCGATAGTACACAAGGACCTTTGCTCCCCACAAAATCATATGAACCCCCATCTTTACCTTCCAATTTCCTCTAAGGTCTTTCTCAAAACAAACCGAAACCTTACCCGAAAGAATCCCTCAAACTCGGATGCTCAACATATGTCCAATATTAGTGGTATTGTGCAAATGTCCTATTTTCCGGGTGGGTCAGTTCGGTTTCCGAGTATATCCAATCCGGTTGCACACCCCTAGAAAAAAGGGAGTTGGGGTGGGGTGGGATACTTGACCCCCATGGGGGACTTTATTTAATAAAAAATAATTAAATGAAATAAAAAATTGAAAAATAAAATATTGATTTGTTGAATGATTTGTGTAAATTTATTGTAGGTTCTTTTTAATTAATTAATTATTTATAAATTTGAATTAAATTAACTAAAAATGAAAATGTTTATTTAATATACAAACGTGTTGGCATAATCGGAATTTTATTTTTTAAAATGATATGTCGCCGGAATGGTGTCGTGTCGTGTATCGCCGGCGTGTCCGTGCTACTTTAACCACAGTAGCTTACATGCTCTCTCTCTCTTTCTCTCTTTCTTTTGGATTGTTATTTTTTTCCTTCTTTTTTTTTTTTTTGCTTTGATAGGAAATAATTATTGTACCTAAGTGTAGATAAAAAAAAAAGTTCATGTTCTGTCTAAAAGTCGATCAAGAAACTTTGTTATAAAGTCACCTTTGGCTCCATAATGTGTGCATGGGATTAATTTGGTTTTAGAGACAAAATTGGACCTAATCGTGGACTTGTGATTGACGGACCCGATAGATTCGCCCGGCAATTGGGTGAGCTTGGATATCAATCTTGGGCCGATCAGTCTAGGCCACCAAGCCTTTTTGCTTTGCTTTCTTTTTTTTTCTTTTTTTGTTCGGCAAACCTCAAATTCAGCCCGCCCAAGTCACCCAGTAATTGGGCCTAATCTTGACACCCTTGCAATCACGGATTGAAAAGGCTAGAGATAAGAAACGATATGGGCTGTCTTAATTTTCATGAGATGACCATGTGCTCTCCAAAGGTCCTCGAAGCGCCCAAGAATCGAGGCCTTTTGCCCCGTTGCTGAGTACTCACCAAGGACGGAGAAAGGACAATGATAGATGCTATCATATCCATATCAAGTGGTTAGATAAACGTATGGCATTCTAGTGGGGAAATTACCGAAGAAGTTTTAGATTTATTGTACTTATATCAATTTAATTTTAAATATTTTAATTTGACTAATTTAGTTTAAATATTTGACTATTTGTCAATTTAGTTTTCCAACTACTTTTGATAAAAAAATATTATAGAGGTGTGTGTGGTCGGTTAATGCCAACTGTCCTACATGACATAATTAGTACTAAGGTCATCGATTTTGTAGTTTTTTACTTTTTTCCCTTTTTCTTTATTTTCCTCCATCAATCACCAAATCGATGATGGCCAACGAAGGTCACCAAGCTCTAGTGGGCCCTCACCAGATCAACAAAGTTGGCAAGGGCCTTAGGCAACCTCAGCTAGCCCTTGCCTATGGCCAGCAAGGGTGGAAATGTCCTCATCTAAAAAAAAGGACAAAGGAACAAAATCTATAAAATAAAATAAAATAAAATAAAATCTGTAAAATTCATCAATGTCATTATCAACCACACCGCTTAAAGTAGCTAGCACTAACTAAACCACCATACTAATGATTTTTTGGCCTAAGTAGTGAAAATGATTAAATTAACAAATTGTCAAAATATTTATGATTAATTGGTAAAATATCAAAAGATTTAGAACTTAATTGGCATAATTGAAAGACTTGAGATTAAATTGGCATAAGTGCAATAGGTTTATGACTAAATTAACCAAATCAAAATGTTTAAAACTAAATCGGTATAAGTACAATATTTTTAGGACTTTCTCAACAATTTTATGCAAAGCCTTTGTCTAGAAATACACGCGCTTGCTTTTGGCATTAGCAGCTCTTTATATCTATTTTTTGTGTCACGGTAAAAGTCCATAATAAGAAAACACACGACCATAAAAAGAAAAGAAGGCAAGACACCCGCACGTTACCGTTTTGCTTCCGCAAAACTTGGCCCTGTTCGGTATAACTGAAAATTAATTGTTGAAATTTAATATTGTATTTTAAATGTTCAGCATTTAAGTACTCAAATTGAAAAAAGAAATTGCTTTCTGAAAGATTTTCTTTCTTACCAGATACGGAATTCTGAATATATTGGCAAGTTTTACGCTTTTGGTAATGAATATCCAAAGGCAGGACTTTGTTTGCTCTTTAGACGCCTCTTTTATCGAACGAATTAAAAAAACTGTTTTTATTACTTAGCGAATTCGGTAATTTTTTTATTAATTGAATCTTTGAAGGTCAAAACTAGTTATTCGCAGGTATTGAAGGTATTAATTCTAAAAAATTATTAGAGTTATGAAACAAGTCTGATTCCATGATCGTTTTCGTTTATCTATTTAATTGTTTGAGTAAATTTTCTTTTCTATACAACACAAATGAATTCAAATCCCTAGTCTTTGCATGCAGGTTTTCTAGTAAACAAGATTTGGCACTGAAAAATGTTTTCATCATCGGTTCTGATCCAGTAGGGCTCCATCGAAGTTCGCCTCGCTAAATCTAGTATAGAATAAGGAAACGCATTGGAGATGATGCCGCCTTAATCGGCCCATAAATGACAAGTGGAAATAGAATCAAAGGAGGCTAAAGTGAAATCTCAAGCAATTTATTCATCGCATTATAATTTGCTGGCAAGCCCCTTTGATCACTTAAGTTTTATCAATAAAAGGGTTAAGGAAAAAAAACGCATATAAAAGAAAATAATACAAAAATAAAATTCACGGTGATATATTCTTATAGTCGTATTAATCAATCATTTCAAAAGCGAAACTTTATATTAGATATTTTGTATAAATTAAATAATGTTAGATTGTTATTTCATCAAATGGATAATTATATTCAATATTTAGAGATAATTTAAGGATTACATTTAATGAATTAAAAAGTACAAAAAGAAAAGAAAATGACATTAGAGTATGGCCAAACTAATAATCGTTTGGGCCACCTCGCGACCACCCTTAAAACTCCTCATGTTTTTGCTTTCTCTTTCTTCTTCCTCCTTCAGCGTCTCACGCAAGCTTCTACTTTTACTCTCTCTTCCCCTCACAAAGCTTCGCAGAGAAGCTGATGGAAAGATCGGTTTTTGAACCCCAACACACCTCCGATTTCTCCCGCTGAACTCCCACACCTCCCCTGCATATATATACGGGCTTTCTCGATGCTCTCTGCGATCACGCGTCACCCATTTTCCAGCGACGATCTCTAGCTGTTTCGCGTGGTTTCCCCAGCTCGGCTTCGGCGTTCCCCCCGTGTCGGCCGCCGTCCGTTCTCGGAAACCCCGAGGAATTCTCTCTTCGAGGTTCGTCTTCGTTTTCGTCCATGAACGTGTTGCGGTTTTCGGTTTTCCGGTTTTCTCGTTTTAGGTAATGCTCGGCTCTGTTTCGTGTGTTTCCCTATACCCACGACAACGTGGAGGCGGTAGCAGAAACAACTCGCGGTGAAGTTTGACGTGTTGCCCGCGAGTTGGGTTTTCTTGTTGGGTCTTGTTCCTTAAGTGGAGCAATGGGTAGAATCTTGTCGCTGCTGCTTCTGCCGGAATCCTTAGTATCTTCGTTGTCGTGTTCGTGAGCTTCGCTTTCGTCAGCGGATAAATCTGTATGTGTTAGTTAAGCAGTAGATGTTAATGGCAAAACCTTGGAGGTTGATACGTCTCGAAGAGTCGGGAAGATGATCTTGGACTGAATTGCGATCTTCTGTTTGCGTTGGCGCTGATTTTGTGCTCTTAGGAACTTTGGGCGAAATTTCGCACGATTGGTTTTTCGTCAGTTTTTGTTTCCTTTGACGTGTCATTTGTCCTGACCTCATGCTGGAATTACTTTGTCGTACTATTCTTTTTGGTTAGCATGGTGAGAGTTAAGAGGAATACGATGTGGTGGCGACCCTTCATTTTTCAATGGCAGCTGCGACTCGTATCCTAAGAAATCCCTATCCACTTTATCGTACAGTTCAGGTTTTACTCTGCTTTTAAGTTCAAGGCCTTATATCAGTCCACCTCTTGTTTTGGTAATCGTTCAGTAATGTAGCAAGTTCAAAATCTTCTGACTGCAGTTATGATTAAGTTAATTAGACATTAATATTTAAAATCAGCATGCAATAAAAACTGAGGTGCATACTTGTGACTTATTTGCATCAGCATGATATAACCCATTGTTCAATTACAGGAGACATAAGTCGTTTGCTCAGAAGCATATTAGATCAACTACTTTTCTGCATCTTGAATGAATTGCGCTTGACGTTCCCTTTTAATGCGGCATTTGATTTGACTTTAGGAGGCAATTAATGGTCCAATTAGGCGTTTCAACAGGAGGAAGATGGACAAAGGAAAGAGTTAGTTTGGAACAGCTACATTTTGATTCTTCCAGTATGTTAAGATGTCAATTAAAAAGCCTTTTACTATAGATGATAGACCAATCAGGCGCATAAATCTTAGGATGGGAATGCCAGTTGTGCATATTCAAGCAGATTGGGCTATGCTGTTGTTACTGTAAAGGGTTTAATTCCCTCCAACTTTCATATGACAGCAGAACATACTTCTTTCTCAGAATTTTCCCGTTCAATTGTGTATTGCCATGCAATCCGGAAGAGTTCTGAAGTTTCTAACTCACTATTGCAATTTGATATGAGCAGGACAGAATTCTTGTGCAGCGGTGCAGAAGTTCATTGCAGAATTGGAAGACAATAGGTCAGTGTGACTCTTTCCTCCATCTCCCTCAAGATCTACTTGATTTTTGCAAAAAAAGAATTGCCAGTTCTTTATTTTGGTGGAGCAGGACCATCAAGAATCGTAATTGGCCATTCATCATCAGAACTAGATTAAGCGTAATATGATGGTGTCATTAAGTATGATAGCTTCAACATATTCAGACGAGTTTGTGAATTCCTGCTGTGCTGTGGAATTTCTTGTTCAGGAATCAAGCACCTCCAAATAACTACAACATGTTCCAATGTTTTCCAGTAATATAGTGGACAGAAATAGATGTGTGAAGTAAATGATGTGGTGATTCCATTCCATATACATAAGTTTGCACTCAGCAAAGGCTGATACTTTGGTTGTTTTCATGTGTTACCAGCTGCATGTGTCCCTGGTAAGACAGATAGTCAGTGCTTGCATCGCTGGCGAAGGTTCTAGATCTCGTCTTATTAAAGGGTCTTGGATAAAGGGTAATGTCAAATATCTGAGCCTTTAGTAGTTTGTTGTTATGATACTGTGTACTGTCAGGGAAAGCAAAATGATTTGCTTCCCTCTTTCCATTTCAGGAAGATGATCTTTTAATCAATTCAGTTAAGAGATATGGCTGCAAATGGTCGCTGATTGCAAAAACCTTTCCTGGTCGCACAGGCAAGCAGTGCCGAGAAAGGTGAGCTGTCACTTTCTCTAGTGAATGAACAGCATGTATATTGGAACTGTATACCCATGATATTGGCACTCTTTGGTTTAATTTTCCTTTTACCAGATTGAGACTCTTTATTAAAAAATGTAAATATTTAGTTATTATTCTTAATTAATTATACATAAGTTTGTGTTCTTGTTATAAAGTATTAGTGACTAAGGAGCTACTGACTGTAGGTGGACTAATCATCTCAATCCTTCAGTAAGAAGGTTGCCTGGACAACAGAAGAGGGAATCCATTCTTGCTCACTGGCACCATATTTATGGTAACAAGTGGGCACAAATAGCAAAATTTCTTCCTGGAAGGTACATATCAAAAACTTGAAGACAATTAACGATTTACCAGTGGCTGGCCCCCCAATGTCGTTCCAATCTCTCTCTTTAAAAGAAAAAGAAAGACTACTTTGAGATGATAAAAAATCAAATGGTTGGCTGATTTTTTCAGTGTTACTTTCATAACACTTAAATGCTATTTAAAATGCAACTGGTCAGAGGCTCGATGATCCTGATTTAGTCGAGTTCTGATGACACAGGTAGTATAATTTCTTGTCCTTGTTTTGCTCTCATCTCAGCTGTTGGTTGGAGTTTCATTGCATTTGCTCTTGGTCCTTTTGGACAATGACATGATGTGGCCATTGTTTTTTGCGTTTTTGCCCGATATCTACATATCTAGGTACTATTGGAACATCAGGATCTGATGAATATCCCTCCCCTTCCATATCTTGATTTGTTCAGTTAACTTTATGCATGCCTGTCTAAGGAGTCGCCAAAAAGATTATGAGGTATTGATATCTTTTCGCACCGGCAGGATGGACAATGCAATTAAGAACCATTGGAACTGCTCAATGAAGAAGAGATTGGGTTCATGGTCAACTGGCTGTATAATGGAAATGTCTGATGCTAGCTCTGAATTTTGCAGTCCAGAGGTTAAGGCAGATTGCTTGATGGTTAAGTTGGGCGACAAAGTGCAGATGAAATTACTTCTGTTGATCAGAGAATGCATCTGGACTTGAATAGAAAGTTGTTTCACTGACTTCACTTCTGAATATTCTCATGGTGGTATCATGGGAATCGGAAACGGTAAATTGTTGTATATCAAGAACTCCTTGGCATTCAACAGCAGGGGCAAATAGCAGAGGATGTCCGACTGCCAATCCATTTCATGTGGCTACTGGTTTTTCTGGAGATGCTGATAGCAGTTCTAATATTTCAGTTTCCTCACTGGCTGATCCTTCAAACATTGGTGCATGTTCAACCGTTGAGTTAACTCTAGTCCTGTCAAAGTCAATCTTTCTTTTGCTTCGAGTTTTGAATCACCCTAAAAGGATAAGAGTAGGTGCTACAAATACAAAATGTGGAAGTGATCCTGGATATTTTTGTTGAGCTCCCTCAAAATCCACAGATATGGACTTCACTGGTGCTGATAAGAGAAAAAACGTCAGTGATATGTTATCATCAGCACTTCAGCTGAAGATCCAGTCACTTTGGTTGCAAATAATGGTTTCACAGGTGTGGAGAAGCAATGTAGCCCATCAAGGACTTCGTATTACCTTTCCACTCCCTAACTCGGTGAGTAGTGTTAGTGTCAAAAGTTGGAGTCAGAGTTGATTTTGGGAAGTTGGCAATGACCTCACTGGCATACTCCCTCCATCATCAGGAGCGATGCTCAAAAGAACTCAGGCAATGCTTCTTACTCGGGCTCTGCTAGCACACCAGCATTGATGTTATCAAATTCTCAAGAGAAGGAGGGTGGTAGTGTGGATTTTCTGCATGTGGAACGAGGTCTTCTCTTGAATCTTCATAATGCTAGAATTTCCACTGCTGCTAAATGTCTGGAGAGACGCCTAGAACATGCCTTTGACATGGAAATGGATACAGCCATTCTGTGAACGTGGGGGTTAATGCCAAAGTGCATTCCCTGGAGATAAGTGAGCAAATCAATGACATTTCATCAGTACTGAGCATTTCTATCATGTCAATAAGCTCCAGGACGAGGCCTTGACAAGAAGATGGTTATTTCGCTGATAGTATCTTCATCTGCATCCATTTTGTAGCTTACTTTGCTCCATGAACTTGTTCGCTATTACTCTGATTCTTGGTGATGACAATGGCACAGCCGTGTGTATAATGGCCATGTTACTTCAAATTGAAACAAGTACATACAAAAAGATTTTCCCTCTCTGCTATAACTTCGAGATTGCATGAGAGGAAATCTTCTTCCATAATTCTTTAGGCCCACTCTTTGGTATAATGACTTGATTCCATGGTTTGTTTCCTGTAAAATGTATTTTTCTTAATCGTCTGTCGCGGTTTCCCTTGTTTTATGTTGATGCACACTCAACTTCTACGTGGCCTCGGCAGGCTGACAAGCTCATGAGACGCTAACCATCGTTTGAATGTCTTGGACATGTTTTGTCTTGGACACCTTACTTGGCAGATCCAAGGTTGGTCAAGCCTAGCCACAAATTCCTCGCAATGAAGGGTGTTGGGGTTTGGACATAGTTGTTTTAAAGTCTAGGGTTTCTCACACTAGACTCCTCAGGGACGACACCATTCCCAGTGCGGTCCGGCATCGGGCTATAATCATTTTCAAGGGCATAGCCCTTCTCAGCTAAACTTCCTCCATCGATCAAAACTAATGGCGATGGCTTCCTATTTGAAAGTGACAAATAGTTAAGTAGCCTTAAGACTCTTGTTATATACATCCGTCCCTCAAAAGAATTATAAAAAAGAAGAAGGAAAGAGTGACCATATAGACACTGTGGGATGGGCTCCCAGATAAAACCTAAAACACGCATGCACTACAGAGATTCTCCATCTGTATGCCGCAGGAACATGGGATATAAATCCAACACACCCAGTTGTCTCTTCTCAGCAGAGATTGTCAATCTACAGCAGTACCAAGTATTTGAAGCATGTCATCCTTTTCATATTACCTAACCCCATGTGTGCGTGGGGTCCATCTTCTCCTCATGCCTTGTCCATAGTACGACTGTCCGGCTCCAATACCCGTCATAGAAAGCGGGAGTTCCTGGTGAGCCTTTACCAAGGCAGAAGAGGACATGAATTTTTCAAGTTTCTTTTTGCACAGTTTCTTTCACTGCAAAAGGGTATTTTTAAGAGAATATGGTCACTTGCCCTCTGCTTCTAAGATGGAAGGAACTTGCAGGGGAATCAGAGAGAATGATCAAAGTGCTTTAGCCGACAAAATGATGGAAGTATCACGGGCAAAGACAAAAAGAATATAGCTCTGCTGCCAACGGTCATCGTCGAACGTCACTTGCTTTGTCCTAAGATGCCCCACTGAGGAGCTGTCCTCCTTGTCAGCATTAATTCGGTGGTTAAGCCTTCCAAAAAAATTTTCCTTTGAATTCATGGTACTTTGATTCGATGCCATCCCCTATTTTTGTGCACTTTGTGGTTTGCACATATTTGGAGATTATTGGATATGTCGTGTTTTGAAAAAAAAAAAAATGAAATATGTTATATAATTTATGCATGTATGTTAAATAAATCAAAATTTCTCTCCTTCTAAGAGTAACTTCTATGGTTTGAATTGAAGTACTCCCAAAGCTAACCCTTTTCTTTTCTACTGAAAAATTGAGAACCATCATCACTTTGGGGGTCCCCATGGCATATTGTTGCCTAGATGATACACAAATCTCTTGTGGGCAATTTGATGAATATACTTCTTGGCTTCTAAGGTTGATGCTCACTTTATTTCTTCTATTGCTAACCCTTACTTGCAAAGTGGGCTTTTAAACTTTTTTCGTCGCTTTTCCTCTTGAATATGAACGAAACTTATTTGAAGATAATCACAGGATATTTAAAAGATTATAAAAATCAATAAAAATAACAATATAGATCGAATATTTTGTCGGACAAAAGGTATTTGGATTTGTTTTTAAATTGCAACGTCTACAAATTTCATAAATCGGTATGTTTTATGGTAATAATTATCCGGTGACAGAGGAGCACGAAACAATCCCATCAAATTAGTCAAGTAATCCAAAAAAAGAAGAAAAAGGAATCGGATATCACATTTCTTATATTCTTAAAAGCTCCAACCACACAGATCGGAATATCTCAAAGTCTTTCAATATGTACTCATCAAATTAGTCAAGTAATCCAAAAAAGAAGAAAGAAATCGGATATCAAATTTCTATTCTTAAAGGGAACCGATAAGCTGATCCTTTCATTGGATAATGATAAAAACATCATGAGGACGCTCGTCCCATCGATGACTTCCAGCTCGAAATTACCTTAAACGCGCCTCCTATCTGGGCCAAATCGCTCGATCTGTTTTCATTTTTTTTGTTTGCCGTACTTGCTTTCCACGAGCGCAAGAAAGGGAAAAGAAAAAGGAAGAAGGCATGATTAGGGGGAAGAAACCGAAGAAAGAAAAAGCGCGCGAATGGATTCATCCTCCCAGCTGACTCGAGTCCAACGAGAGAGGCTACAAAAAGCCGTAAGCTTGATGGGAATGGATCCTCCGTCTCTCTCTCTCTCGCTGTGCGTGGCATGCGTTTCGTACTTATCCCAACACGCGCAGGATTGGTTTTCCTTGATTTGCTCAAACTCTCATCCCCTTCCCCTCGACTTTGCTTGCCAGCTTCCATAAAGGACGCATTCCGCTGCCCTGTTTCTTGGTGCCTCCTCCCTGCTTCGCTGAAGAAGAAAAGACCAAAACTTTACCGAATCGACGAGATGGGTTCGCAGGAAAAGACCGTTCTTGTCACCGGCGAGGCTGGTTTCATCGGCACGCACACCGTGGTGCAGCTCCTGAATGATGGGTTCAGGGTCTCCATCATCGACAACTTCGACAACTCTGTCCCCGAGGCCGTCGACCGAGTGCTGAGCTCGTGGGTCCCGAGCTCTCGGAAGCTTGAATTCCACCTTGGTACTTATGTTTTGGATTTTTAGTTCTGTTTCGAGGTTTGGTGAATTGGGTTGTTTGTTTGTTCGTCTGTTGAGGAAGGAAAGTGTAGGGATTAGTGGAATTTGTAGCTACTGGTGTCGCGTTTTTGTGTTTCACCGAGGATCATGTTATCTGGAATTAGAACAGAGGTTAAAAAAGGGTGAATCGAAGTGAAGGTGAAAACTTTTTCCTGACTGCCTATCAATGCTATGTGGGGTAAGAATTCTGTCTATCTGTTCTAGATACTTCATTGGGATTGGGGAATTAATTGGTGTAGATGTACATGAATGTACCATTCGTTCAGTTTAAGCTTATGAGGTCCCAAGATGGTGGAGCGGATTTTATAGAACTCATTGTTCCTACTCCTTTTGCTTGCTGATGATCTAGAGGTTATTACAGGCTGATCTCAGAAATAAGCAGGATTTGGAGATCTATTCTCTCAGACCAGGTATGCACACCGTCATGATCCTTGCTCTCATCTTTGTCCTTGTCCAATGGCCTCATTGGTCCTCTGTAAATTCAGGGTGATTAAACCCTTCCTTTATTCTTATTTTCAATGAAGCAGCTTTGATGCTGTGATCCACTTTGCGGGGCTTAAAGCCGTTGGGAAAGTGTGGCAAATCTCGAAGATATTTTGACAACAATTTGATTGGGACCATAAATCTTTTGAGGTCATGGCAAAGTACAACTGTAAGAAGGTCTGTTTGGCTTCTTTAGCATATGGATGCTTGTTGTTGTTTCAGCTACTTGCTTTGACATACGGAAATACAATCCCTATAATTAAATGAAGCAAATGAATTGCTGGCTGTATAAAGCCCATGCAGAACAGAAGTGACTGATTTAATGTGCTTTGATCCCATGACTGTATATTCAATGGCATTTACCCATCATCAAGAAAAGTTGGCCTCCGTGAAACTTAGAAGAGGCAATTCCACTTCTCATTTATAAGATGCACTCTTGTTTCATGTCTTGATGATCTCAAAGGCGCATGCATGAACTAATCATTCTTATGTGATAGGATATGAAACTTTCATATACTGTGTTAGGATATTTGTTAAAGAAGAGCTTTTGATTAATTTTTTCGTCTTTCCCTTATGTTATTTTTGGTCCATGCCTTTAGCTGAGTTTGCTGACTTATATAGCATTTTCAGTTTTTACAATGAAGAAATCATTCTCTCCCCCATTCTAGTGTTGCATTAGAAGGAACAACTTTTTCTCTATATCCTCTCCATGGCTCTCGTATAACAGTAATGTTTTTGGGATTCATATAGATGGTTTCTCATCATCTGCAACTGTGTATGGTCAACCTGAAAAGATACCTTGTGTTGAGGATTTTTCAATTGATGGCCATGAATCTTATGGGAGGACAAGGTGTGCTCTTTTGGTTGGACTTTGTCCTTTTTGTGCGGTATAATTTGTTTCTGCATGCTGAATACGGCTTCTATTTTTGACCCCTTTTGTGCACTTGCTTCTTGATAAGCTTTTCCTTGAAAAATTAAAGGGACATTCAAAAGGCTGAACCTGAATGGAGAATTATAT
>NC_052612.1:13019202-13095486 GCF_016545825.1 Eucalyptus grandis
GATTGCACTCAATGAGGATAGACTTTGAGTCTTGAGTGTCCAGCTGTCCAGTCTTCGGGACTTTAACCAACGTAGTCCGCCGACCTTCGACTAGGCGACGGAAACGTTTTGTCGACTTCAAAACTCTTCACGAGGATTTCTCCAACACCTCCACACCCTCGCGGCGTTTGCTCCCACCATCGTGTCTCAGCGTCGCCAAAACCTCGAGTCGCCATTCTCCTTCCGAGCAGCATGGCCCCAACTGGTGCATTGCCTTCTTTTCCCTACTCTCTCTCTCTTGGAAAGACCACCACCACCACCACCACCGTGTCGGGGGTGATCGCGTCTAAATCTCAAGTAACAGTGGCTAATGTCGCTGTGACGTTGTCCCTGCTACCCCCTCTCTCTCACTTATCGGATAAAAAGAAAGACCGCCTCGGGAGCCATCATCTATGAAAGTCATCGTCCTCACATTGAGAGTTATTTGATACACTTTTAAAGCGTTCGACTCAATCACCTACATATCATCATTTATATACTGTAAAAATTGTTTGACTCGATCAATATAATTCTAATAAATACATAGCAAGTGATGTCTTTTTCTAGAGACTATTACATGACACCTTGATCCGATAGCCAGTTTCCAATATTTAGAAAATCTTTGTTTTTGTCGTCATCAGAATGGGCTCGTTACTGCTTCAGCTCTATCACAGCTTTCTTTGCCTGAAAAGAAAGGAAAAAGGTTGCAAGAGTATTAAAGATGTACAGAATCAATCCATTTGCATAGGAGAGAGAGCTTAGTAGGGGTCAATTACCTCCTGATTCCAGTTAATTTGCACATGCATTCACTGTGATAAGTGCCATGACTTGTACAGAGAGTCCACATATGATCCCCAGCCATAAACCCTGTTTCAAGATCAATAACTTGGACATCACGGATGTTGAACAAACTAGTACTTGCGTGCAAAACTGTGTGCAGAGATTCATACCATCCCTCAATGTGGAAACCAAACGCAAACAGTATGGCACAAGGAATCGCCACACCATAATCAGCCCCGAGGTTTATCCAAGCGCAGAGATTCTGCCATCCACATCCTCTTGCGGACCCTGTGATCGATCATCATCATAATCTGTGCTAAGGACTTAAAAATTTAATCTGGACAACATGTGAAAAGGTTAAGAGAACAACAATTCCCATATTTATATGTAATCAGGAGATCTGAGATATGCATGAGAAAATCCTAAACTGGCTCATAGAGAGAAATATATCTACTAGCTGCTAATAAAATCTGAATTAGGACCTGAAAGGACACACTGGAACCCGTCCAAGAAATCCGAGAGAGCATGAAGTGGCATCATTTTGGCAACGTATTCAATAACTTCCTCTTCGTTGCTGTATACTCCCCCAAACATAGCGTACCAAAATCGTCACGATTCCAATTATTGCACCCTCTGTGACCTGATGACAATCATAACTCGCAATGCAAACGCGCACCTGCAAAAGAGATAGCCTGCACCTGAGCCGTTCGACACTCTAGTACTGCATGAAATAAACAGACTCTTAGAAGTCTTACATATTAACATTTTTCATTTTTGTCCAGATGTATGACCTGGGATCAACCATAGATATTTATATTTTATCTGGTTCTGGATAGATAAACAGATAATCAAACATTTGGCAGTCAACGCTGCTGTCTCCATCTGTACCACAGCATCAAGAGTACTGTGAGATTTGTCCTCACAGAATCCGTTTGAAATGCATCTTAGAGAAGGTGATGCCCAGCAAGATTGGTTCTCTTCTTCTTTTTGTTTCTGAATCATAACATACTGCACAAGCAAAGCGAAAGACACAACAAACCTGATTGTTCCACCGAGACCGACAGAGATCATGTAGACCATCCAACAAGTATTGAGGCTGCAAAAAAAAAAAAAGGAATGTATTTCTGAACTTTTCATTCCATGAAAAAGACTGTCCTGGTTATGCTTCTTCTAGTCGCTCAGCGAATTTTAATTCATACCTTATTGATAGCACAGATGTCTCTAGTTTTGGATTTGGCAGAAGACCCGATAGAAGAACAACCATCTCGAAGGACCAATACTCGAAACTGACAAGAAAGTAATCAGAGACAAGTGAAGCAAGTACACTAAATCAATGCTAGGACTCTCACTTTGAAATTGGGGATAAGAGTTACACAATCTGATCAAGTATAGTTAAAACACTTCAAAAGGCGAATCAACAGCTAATTTTTTTCTTTTATCATAAAAGTTGGCATCTCTTTAACAAATACGAGCACAATTAGGTACTCACCAAATCATTGTTGCTGAAGGAACAGCAAGCTTCACAAAGCTAACAATGTCATGCAAGGCCTCTGTCGTGAAACCGGTCCAAAGTCTTGATGCAAGTGGGGAGAGAATTTCACATAAATCAGAATCACATTGTTCCAATTTGAAATTGTGTTAGCCAAAGCAGCTCCTCTGGTTCCTAGCCCAAGCTTAAAGATGAAGAGCCAACAGAAGACCATGTGAAGAGAAGCAGTAACCAAAGAGCCCAGCATCATAGGTAAGACGTTATTCTGCGTCTGCAAGAACCGGTTTAGACATATGAGGAGGCCATATGCGAATAGACTTGGGACCATCCAACAGTTGAAAATTCCCTTCCGTGGAAATCTGACGTCTTGGCCAAAAGCTCTGAGAATGTCGGAGGTGTAGAGCCATACGACTGCAAAGAGGGATGCTTACGCATAGTAGCGTAAGCATAGCTCGTTGACGTGTAAACTCCAAGCATGTGATACTGCTTGGCTCCATAGGCTTAGCCACACAATGTCTCCAACGTAACACTTCCCATTTCTAACTATCGTCAGGCATTTTGTTACAACAAATTAGTTGGCGAACCGAAATGCACAAATCTAAGTTAACACAATCTACAAATTATGCTCAAAGTATGGTCGACCCTCTGCAGATTTAACAAGTTATTTCATGGCGGCATCAGCCATGAAAATTCAACACTGAGAAGCACAATTTATCTATAGAGACAAGGATAGCGAAACATAGGAGATAAGTCTCAGAACTTCTACGATTCAGCACCTGATCGCCATCTCGAAGGCAAGCCAATCAAACTTCTTTTCCTTTTGAATCCGCCTAATGCTATGGTAAAATTCTGTTTGTTTACCTAAAAACACTCTGTTGCGAAATGTTGATTTACTTCACGTCTTGCTCCATTTTTGTGTCTTGAGCTGAGTTATCATCTCCTTCAGTACACATTTTCCTCAATTACTTTGTCTATTCCTCTCTTTCAACTATGAGACCATTATCAGACGATGACACGAAGACGCGCGGAAAACGACGAGAACAACTAACACTATGAACTGATAGGAACATGAATGTTGCCATGGATGGAGAGTCATACTAGGACGCTGAAGCCCGTGACTGAAGCGAAGGAAGTGGCCATGGACGCGCCGGAGAGAGGAGCTCCCTGAGGTGGCCCTGAACATGACGGAGATCACCTGTATGCAGTACTGCAGCAGGCACACTCCGATCAGCGGCCCCGACAGCCATGCCTGCTTCTTCACTTCTTCGAATATGATCTTGCGGCTCTCGTCTCCTCTTGAGCCGAGCCGAGTATTTTCGCCACCGCCGCCGTCATTGCGTTCGTGTTCGTGATCTCGGTTTTGGATCAGAGGGGATTCGAGGAGAGCCGCTTCATGGATCTCTCGATCTCCGCCTCTTCCTCCCATTCTTTCTGGGAAGCCGCCAACGAGAAGGTTGACAGGTTTGACTTGGCACGGGTTTTGGCCTCATTCCCTTTTTGGTTTATTCACGTAGGCTCATTCGCAAATTATTAGCAAGCAAACAAAAGTTCCAGCTTAATTACCAAAAGTCCTAAACATATTACATTTGTACCAAATTAACCCTAATTTTCAAATTGACCAATTTAGTAATGTACATTTTGATAATTTATCATGATAATTAATCCGAGCTAATTTTGGTTAAAATTTGTTGATGTAACACTTGGTCATTTTATGCAAAACACGACTAACATTAGCATAAACTATTTTTTAATTTCTTATTTATTTTATTTTCTTTTCCTTCCTTTTTTTTTTTTTCGTTCTTTCATTGTGGCCAACGAACTTTTGTGGGGTTGCGGCCCTCACCTGAATCTAGGCGAGGTCATTGCACTTGCAATTGAGGCTGCTCTCTCATAGTTAGTGAGGTTAGCCTTGCCCATATGGGCAAGGGTCAGCCCTTGCTGGAGCTTGCTGCGCATGATGAAAAAGAAAGAAAAAAAGAAGGAAAAGAAAAAAGGAAAAATTGAAATTTTTGTTCACATCGGTGCTAGTTGTATTACATAACATGATCGGTGTTCACATAAATGATTTTCGATCCAAAATTGATCGGATAAATTAGTGTGGGAAAACGTAAAAGGGTTTAAGATTAAATGGATTAAATTGAATGGTTTATAACGAATTAATATAAATATAATAAATTTAAGATTTTTTTTTATAATCTCTCCTGAAAATTTTCGCTCTCCATCAAATGAATATGATTTAATAAGACAACAGATTGCTATCAATGACATCAATTTTACTTGAGTTTAAATTGAATTAATACATATACAATAGGTTTAATGTTTGTGCATTTTTGTTCTTTATACATTTCATTGGCGCGGCACATTATTTATATCTCATTAGAGTAGTCCCAGTCTAGTTAGAACTCAAGCCTAAGCGATCTTAGACTAATGATCACTTTTGATTATTGTGTCAAATCGAGTAAATTTAGGCTTCGGCTGTTGTAATTTATGCTACCTCTAATTAAGCTCGAACTTAGAAATTTCAAGCTCGGTTGAGCCGTAGAAAGGATTCTCCAATTGATATAGTTTTTTTCTTTTTATTTATGCGCTATCATGCATTGCATCAGCATGAGAGAAGAAATGTGAAATTGACATTGTAATGTCCATATTAATGGTTTCCTATCAAAATTGATCGGATGGACTCAATGGGCAAGAAGTGAAAAGATTTAGGACTGAATAAGCGAAATTAAAAAATTTTAAGACCGAGTTCGAAAATTAAAGGTTTATGATTAAATTGGTAAAAGCGATAGGTTTGAACTTTTTGGACAATTTTCCCCTTGCACACCAATCCACAAGGCAAAGCTGCGGTATCAATCACCTTATCATCATCCTTTTTTTGTTTCATGTCCCAGGGCTGTCATAGAGCAATCTCCTTTTTCCCGGCCTTCTCATGACCGTGACAGCCGATTATAATATGGAGAATTGATCATAATCGTCTAAGTAAGAGATGATTGTTGAAAGCAGGACTGGCCGGCCGGGATCAGCCTATTTTTCAGACTTTGGTAGGGCCCAGGCCGGGCCACTGGGCCCAAAATATTCCCTTTTTTTTTTTTTTCCGTTCGGATGGTTTCGGTTTTTCGTGCTTTAGATGCACAGTCTGGTGGCCCGGCCTGGCCCTGTTCATAAATAAAAAATGAAGGTTCCTATAGGTATAACAAAAGACCAAACCAGTAAACACTAGAACCCACAACACACAGCACGTTGCTGCTGTAGTCGGTTTACTTTTCACAAAGTTTTGTCCTCTGTTTTGTGCGTTCTTTCTTTTGCTTTTGATGAGTCCTTTGAACTGATTCTTCATTGCGTGAGCTTAACAACACCGATTTAAGGGGACAAATCCATTCCATTCATCCAAAAAAAGTAAAAGGACCTACATCTTTGCATGTGAGTTCAACTTGGAGATGAAAGTCTTCATTTTGGGACAGTAAAGTAAAATCAAGCTCGTGAGCTCGTTATCCTAAATTAGGTAGGATAAGTTAGTAGGATCCCTTTTTTCGATGTTCCCCATGCTCCTCCCGCATGGCGATATGAGAAAGATAAAATGGTGCGTTTGGTTGGACTTTTGAGAAAAGTCTTAGGAAAAATGCAAAAAACTTTAAGTTAAAAGGGGTTTTGTAAATTGTGAATTTCGTTTGGTAAATTGTAATTAAAAAGTCATTTGTGAAGTATTTTTGAGCAAAATAATGTATGGATAAATTTATATTTACAAAGGACTTTTGTAATTAAAAAATAAAAAATAAATAGTTGGTTGGCAAAGGGTAGGTGGCCGTGGCTATTGAAATCTAATGCTAGCGACTAAGATCGCATTGTCAAACTCATCGTTACAACATTTTTCTCATCCTCTTCATCTCAACCACCCCGTCTCTTCTTGAGGACCACGAAGAAGCAAAGCTCGTAGGTCTAGCACCTCCCCACTGCCCTCAACCACTACCCCAAGGCCAGGCCCTCGACCTCTCACTATCGTCACCGCCACCCGTGGGGACTCCATCAACTATCTTGACCTCTCCTAGTGTCGCGAGGTTGTTGGGTCGTGGCGGTGACTCCATCACTATCTTGACCTCTCCAAAGTGCGCGAGGTTGTTGGGTCGTGTCGGCTCGGGAGACTTAGGGCTGTTTGGCAACTTGCAAAACGGTGCGGTGCTGATTTTGTTCCCGGAATCCAGTTTGGGACGAGAATCGCGTTTGGTAAACTTTTTGTTCCGGGACGATTTTGGACAAGATTTGAGAATAAAAAAATTTGATTCTGCGTCAGAGAATCGGAAAAAAGAATCAACGGTAAAACCCTCATTCTTCTCTTTCAACATCTCGGTTGCCGTTCGCCATTGCTCGCCGCCGTCGCCGCCGCCCGGCGCGCCATCGCGCCGGTCGCCCCGGTCCGGCGGGTCGCCGGAGGCTCGCCAGGAGCCGGGCGAGGTCGGCGAGCTCGCCGGAGGCAAGCCCGACCCTTGAAGGAGGCCCGGCCTCGCCGGTGCTTGAGGCCTCGGGGTGGCAGCCGGCCTCGCCAAGACCGGCGAGGCCAGCCGGCCCCGGCGGGCCGGGCGAGCCTCGCCTAGCATTGCCAGCGAGGCTTGCTCGGCCATCGGCGAGGCTTGGCCCGCCCCGGTCTCGGCGGCCGAGCCTCGGGTGGGCGAGCCTCGCCCGGTGCGGGCCGAGGCTCGGCCCGAGGCCGACCTCGCAGTAGGCGGCGACGCTCCGGTGACGCGGCCCTACGTCAGGCACGTCGCCGATCCGGCGATTGGCCAAATGAAGAAAAAGAAGAAGAATAGGAAAAAGGGAAAAAAGAAAAAAAAAAAAAAAAAAAAAAAAAGAAAAAAAAGGAAAAAGAAAAGAAAAAGTAAAGAAATTATTTAAAATTTATTTAAAAATCAAAAGAAATTAATTTGGCAGAATCAATTAATCGGTGTCAAACGCAATTATTCAGAATCAAAAATTTTGAATAGTTACCAAACACGCTTTTTACTCGGAATCGGTTCAGGAACAGAGAATAAAAAATAATAATTTCTAGTCGAATCGGCTCTTGGGAACGGAGATCGTTACAAACGCGCCCTTAGATTTGGGTCGCCCACGCCTGCGTGACCACGGCGAGGAGCCACCGATCTAGGTCAGCGACCCCTTGCGAGTTGCGATGGCCCAGATCTGGGTTAGTGCGACTCAGATTTGAGTCGTGACGACCTAGAAGGCAACCTCTGTAGGTCGCCGCGTTGCACCGTGTGACCACGGCGAGGGGGCTGTTGATCTAGGTTGGATGACCCCTATGAGTTGTAGCCCAAATGCGGGCTTAGGCGACTCAAATCTGAGTTGTGGTGACCTAGGCGACCTCCGCAAGTCGACGCACCACGCGACCACAGCGAGGGGGCCGCCGATGCAGGTCGGCGATCCCTCGCAGTTGCGGCCGGCCTAGATCTAGGTCGCTGACTAGCGACGGTCGCTTGACCCTCCAGCAACGGTCGCTTAGGTCGCCGCGTTTGTGTGAGCATCTCTTGAGCCATCATTGATCCGTTGCAGCTCAGGGAAGATGAATAGTGTCACAAAATGAGGGTAAAAAAACGAAAAATAAAAAAGTTGATGAGGACAGTTTCGAGAGAAAAAAAAGATTGTACAATATGATATGGACATACTTGAAAAGCTAAAAACTCAAGGCAACCTCCCGCTAGTCTTCGGGCTTTCAACTTTCTAAATGCCCCTTTTCCTCTAAAAGTTTGTAAAAATTTTGCCACACATCCATATTTAGCTTAAAGCGCTTTGGCTGTCTGAAGTCTTTTCAAATGCTACTCACCCAAGACTCTCGTGTACTTATTTCACTAGATCGAAGGCATCGGAGAGTGCGTCTTGTGTATTACTATTTCACTAGATCGAACTTCGAAGGCACCGGGAGTGCGTTTTAGGCTTCGCCAGGTTTCGAAAGCCTCGCCTTTGACCCTCGAGAGTTGGAACTCTGTTCTAAAGATGACGATGCCGAGGCACAATAAAACAAGGTCTGTCAACACCTCAAGTAGCTATCTCCTTTCCGAGGAGCATGGACCATTGCTTCCGTTACCCTCTTTTCCTTCTCTCTCTCTCTCTCTCGCCCTACCTCTCTTTCACTCAAATCAAATCGGAAAAGGATATCGTCATGAGCCATCATCTGGGCAGTCATCATCCTCGCATTCAGGGTCATGCTCTCTCTCTCTCTCTCTCTCTCTCTCTCTCTCTCTCTCTCTCTCTCTCTCTCTCTCTCTCTCTCTCTCTCTCTCTTGCTCCATTGTCTAAGGAGTCATCATTTGTTGCATTACCAAGTTGTGCTCGTCAAATCTCTCTCTCTCTCTGACGCCACTTTTTTTTTTTTCTATCTAACTTTCAGATTTGCGAGGAAGAGCTACGTAAAATTTCAGTGAAACATGAAAGAACACGTCTATTCGGCATCAAGTTGACATTCCTATGCCAACATAGTACTTTTGAAACATTTTAATAAAGATAGACGAACAAAGAATAGACGAACAAAGAACACATTAAAAAACAAGATAATTGTCCAAAATATTAAAAGTTATTGTCAAGTGATTAATTCACTTCCGAATTTTCGATTAATTTAGTTCTAAATCTTTTGATAATTTATCACTATAATAATTTCTCAATCTTGATTGGAAATCACTGACGATGAACGCAACAATCCTACATGACATAACCATTGTTGGCGTTAATGATTATTTAGAAAAAATTAAATTTTCTTTCCTTTTTTTTTTTTCCTATTTCCCTCTGCTAATTGTTGAGTAGTAGAAGATCAATGGAAATCGCAAAACCAAACAGAAGGTTAATAAAGTGGAGATTCCATGGATGGCATAGATATGTCAAAAGCTGCCAAAGTGGGAGCACCAAAGTACTTGCATCAAGATTAGGAGAAGACAGCTTGGAAAACGAAAATTCAAGCATGTAATCTTTAGAAACTAGATTTATTGAAGAATTTGAAAGAAAGAAATGGTAGGAAATGAGTCGAGAGGACGAATTGACAAAGAGCATCTTGTGTTCGAAAATGTAACATGACAAGAAATGCGATAGTGATTTGATAAAATCCCAACATCTATACCTTTTATGTGCTCGACATCACATCCAAATAAAACAACATAGACGAGCACAAGTATCTTTCTTTGAGGCATAAAATTACGATCATGGGGTAAAATTATGGTCCTTGAATAACGCCCAAGCATTTAGCATGAACTTTCTCCGAGGCACTTGATTTATGGGTGAGATGATAATTTTACTTGTGACACTTTGATAGAAGTTAACAGAGAATAAATGTGTCATGCGTATACTAATTTGGGATTTTTGTTGATCCAAATATTAATCTGGGATAAATTTATCAGAAAGATATCAGTTTGAGGTTTTTCATGTTATTAAACGGGGCTTTCAAGCTAGACATTTTTGACAGTATTTAATGGAAGCTAATGAAAGATATATATCACGCATTATTAATGTAAATTTTATGATAAAAAAATAATTTTGGATAAATTTGTTGTTGGTGTATAATTTGGAGTTTGTGGTGATATTAATCTAATTATTTAAGCACAAAGTTTGGGAATTGATATGTTCACATAGAGAAAATATCTAGAGGTTGCTTCTCACCAAGTCATCATCCTACGTGGAGTGCATTTTTGAGTTTGAGCGGAGTCACCACTTGACACGTGTATTCTGACGTGCAATCACAAAAATTTTAAATCAGCTCATCAATTCTTTCTTCTCTTCGTCCTCCTCCAGCCAGAGTCACCTTCGCACTTCCACCGCTGACGCTCGTCAAAGCCAACATTGGTGCGCATCCAAACCAGATTATCCCTCTATCATCCTTGTTGTTAACTTCGTCCTCACCGAAAGGAGTCCTCCATCTCCATCGTCTTTGTGGTTATCTTTACCCATTTGTTACCTAAGCAAATGGCCAAAAAATCTGGAAAAAAGAAAGTCTATGAGACAAGGAAGGGGCAATGGGTCTCTCAGTTTGTCTTTTAAACCGTAAGATTTGACATTTGGAGAGTTTACAGAATAACGTGGGTGAAAAATCAATGGGTCTCTTGGCTTGTTCTTTTGGCCAAACGTAGAAGACATGGTTGCAAACAACTTGAGTTATAGGGAATCTGTGGAAGCTGGATTATGGAAAATCTGGGAAGTTGGGAAAAAAGGAAACCCAAAACTTGAATGCTAAAGGTCTTTTCTTTTCTTTTTTTCAATTATAGCTCATAGCTTCGAATAGGAAAAAAAAGAAACCCAAATTTGAATGCTAAAGTTGACTTAGAAATTGAGTTAGAAATTTACAATTCCCTCGTGACTCCCTCTATTAGTCTTCGTCTTCGTCTTCCCGACGGCCAACTTCCAGATTTGAAACAAAGCCTCGTCTATGGCCATGGCAAACGAAGGTCGAGATTCCGATTGTCGTTGGGCTCCGATGGAGGTGGGAACTCAGATCACGGCTGATGTGACCATGGGAAGGTGGAGGCTTTGTGGATGGAGGCTGGGGCGGAGCAAGGGCTAGAATTTAATCAAAGTGGCCAGAGCAACGGCTGCATAGGAGGGGAGAAAGAGAGAAATTTTTTAATTTGTTTTATTTATTTCCACATCCAATACATGTATCAAGTGGTGATTGATTAAACTAAGAAAAAATTTCACATTAGATGATGGTGTGATGAGAAGTAATTATTGAAAATTTTGGACTTTACTAGCATAAAAATCTTTACGATATTATGAAAATGATAATCATTTGTAATTTAAGATTATTTTTATTTAATTTTTATGATTTAGAATAAATAATTAACCTCATAAAAAATTAAAAAATTATTCCCCAATCATCTCCGAATATTTCTCGGCCACGAGTTTCTCAAAATCACGAGATCGTGCGTCATGGTTGACTCAAAAGTATTTGTATTCTCGCAATAGCATTTCCATGAGAGCTGAATCAACGGCTCTCATTTCATCTGCAAAGAGTCCGAGAAAAGCGGAAAACTAAGGGCGCGCATGAAAAATTTACGTTTTAGAAATTGATTTCTAGTAAAAATTGATTTCGATTTACTATTAGGACAAGTTTACATTGTTAAAACCCGTTTGATAACTATTTCAAATTTACATTTCGAAACAAAATCCGTTTGATAACAGAATAAAATTTCAATTTCTAGGAATAGAAATTGATTAGATGACAATATAGGAAATCCTCAAATACAAAATAATAGTCGAAATAATACTAATATATTACAAAAGTTGAATACAATTTCATGGAATATCCTATTACATGTGTTTACGTTTCGTATTACGTAATATTTTCTTTAGAAAAATAAACAACGTGGCAAAAAAATCAATTGAAATTCAATTGTAGTGATA
Source organism: Eucalyptus grandis (assembly GCF_016545825.1). NCBI lineage: Eukaryota > Viridiplantae > Streptophyta > Magnoliopsida > Myrtales > Myrtaceae > Eucalyptus > Eucalyptus grandis. The sequence continues at coordinate 13,030,859 of NC_052612.1, forward strand.
TAATCGTTATGTTTTTGCCGAAATTGATTTCACATTAATCAAATAAGTCTAATGATAGCCATGATTAAAATAGTCTAATCTCCTAAAAAGTCCTAACTTCAAGTCTAATTCCAATTTCTTTCCAAATTTTGTTAAAAAATTCTCACCATGTTCAAAAATCGTCACCAATTTTTTCAAAATTATCAAGACTGATTATTTAAAATTTATTATCAAAATTTGTATTTTCATCAACACTCTTACAAGAACAACATATTCCTTATTAGATCTCTTTTCCTTATAAAAGAAAAATCGGATGAAACCCTAATGATTTGACCCATTTTTACCGTCTCAATATGAAGTTTATGATTAAAAAATAGTTAGCTAGATAGAGCCGTTGTCGGCATACTATGGAAAGTAGGTGAAGAAAGACTTTTATTAAATATGAATGTGGCAAGTTGACTATTACCATACGTGAAATCTCTTGCGTGCAACAAATTAAGCCTTGTTCATTCAATTCCCACCATTTGGCCCAATGGTTAAGATTTTCAATCAATATTGATTGAAATGATTATATTAAAAAATTATTAAAATATTTTGGACTAAATTAACTATTTCTATTTCTATTTCAATATTAGTGATCTAAAATATTTTGGACTAAATTGAAAAGTTGAGAAAAAAATTTTTATTTGTTTCGAAAGCCGAAAGTAAAAATTTTAAACTACGATTTCTTCGATTTTCTATTTCTGAAATAGAAATCATTTGAAAAGAGAAATCGAATGCGTTCAAACGGTTTACATTCCAAACTGTTAGGGAACAGAGAAAAGAGAAATGAGAAACAGAAATTTTATCATGCGCACCTAAAAATATACACGATGCTCCTCCGCCAAAACGACCCATCATCACTCACAAAACACCACCTACTCCAGGCAGACATTCGGCCCCCCTCTCTCTCTCTCTCTCTCTCTCTCTCTCTCTCTCTCTCTCTCTTCCTGTCAGAGTCTTCATATTCAAAAGGAGTGAGCGTAGGCGGCCGAGAGCGCCAAACCCCGCAGCTCTTTCCTTCGTTCTATCTTTTCCGTCTTTCATTTCCATGGATGAAACAAAGCCGAAGATGGAGGAGAGGCTGCTGCCAAGAGGGAGGAGGGAGGCGCAAACGATGGCATCACGTGGGGAGGAGTGACGGAGGAGGTGAAGAGGGTGGGGAGCATAGCGGCGCCGATGGTGGTGGTCACGTCGTCGCAGTACTTCCTCCAGATGGTCTGCGTCATGATGGTCAGCCACCTCGGCGAGCTCTCCCTCTCCAGCACCGCCATCGCCATCTCCCTCGCCGGCGTCTCCGGCTTCAGCCTCCTCGTTCGTACCCTCTCTCTTTCTCTCCCTCTCTCTCCCCTCCCTTCACGTTTTGACTCTTTGTTTTGGATTATTTTTACCGTGGTCCAATATTTCGTACCGGACGAGCGATTTTGACATCAACCCATGATCAGTGACTACTTGTTTGAATTACGTGTGCCATCTGTTTCCATATGATCAATCATATGCTTCCTTATGCTCTCAACAATGCTGCACTTCAGCTAAACTTAAATTTCATGTAGCAGACTCAACGATTTTTACTTTCATTCTTTTCGAACAAATGAACTCCACTAGCCATGATGATAATAGCGACAGCATGTGTATCAGAGGCTCAATCTCGATGATGATTCCGTTGATATTGATGTAATCAGTTTGCCCGAAACCACGCACGAGAAACCGTCTGAGTACATGTCCTTAGGAATATGTCGTGATCGACCCTTTGAAGCGTCTGCCTGTGCCAGTTGAATCTGTGAGGTTGGATCTTTGGGGTTCCCGAGGGCATCATTGGCACATGACTGGTGCTGCATAGTCCAAGATGGCGGCTAGTTTAGTAATAACTTCTTCTTGACGATGGCTTGACTTGGCGCGCTTAAGTTGGTCTATGTCGTATTAGAAATGGTGCAAAAGTTAATAATGAATTAACCCTAGTTGGTGAGAATTGGAAAAAAGCTCGTCCTGTCATTAATAGGGACATGCTCTTCAACAGTGTGTTAGAGACAGGGATTTGATTCTGATGGGACGAAATCACATTATTGATGTTTGAAGTAAGTGAGTGGTATTCATTTTACCAACAATAATTTTTAACATTATATTATCAATCAATTTAGTATTAGCGTGACCCCATGTGCTTTCTCAATGGGTTCCTAGAGTTGTACATGTAACAGTACTGAAATTAGCTTGTTACATTCGGTGCTCTTCTGTCGGTTAAGAAGCTCATGTTATATCTTCAAAACACACACAACACGTAGTCATTCTAGGAATATGAGAGTCCAGAAAAAGCTATTGTGCTATTTTAGAAAACTGATCAACGATGATGATGGACTGCATGTTGACGAAAAAACTGGCAATTCCATCCATTTTTGGTTGCTTTTATGGGACATCTGTTCATACTAGTCTGTCCGAACAAATTTTGATCTACGGCTGCATGGGAGATATAAATTGATTCATCTATCAAAAGAAGAATCTAATTCAACCGATATGCTCTTAGGCACGACCATACATAACATAGAAATCACATCAGATGGCTAAACTTCTTAGTTCATGATTCTGCAACAACAGCTTGGCATGGCCACTGCCCTGGAAACGCTGTGCGGACAAGCCTACGGAGCTCGACAATACCAGAAGCTCGGAACACAAACATACACGGCGATCTTCTCTCTGACCTTAGTGTGTGTCCGCTTTCTTTTCTCTGGTTCAACATGGGCAAACTCCTCCTGTTGATGGGCCAAGACCCGCTGATCTCACGTGAGGCGGGTAGGTTCATAGTGTGGCTTGTCCCTGCGCTCTTGGCATACGCGGCGCTCAGCCACTGGTCCGTTACTTCCAGACCCAGAGCCTCACCACTCCGATGCTCATAGGCTCCAGTGCCACGCTCTGCTTACATGTGCCTCTCTGTTGGGTGCTCGTGTTCAAGTCTGGGCTACATAACCTTGGAGCCGCATTGGCATTGGGAATTTCTTATTGGTTGAATGTGACATTTCTCGTGCTGTACATGACGTTCTCTAGTGCTTGCCAGAAGACACGTGCACCGGTGTCAATGGAGATATTCCGAGGCATTCCGGAGTTTTTCCGTTTCGCTGTTCCATCAGCTGTCATGATATGGTAACTTATGTTCGTCCCCAAGTGCTACTTCCGTGCGATATTCTTTGTTTTCTAGTAGCAGTGCATGTGTATATGCTGTTTATATGGAAGGATGACTGACGCTAGGTCTAGTAAGACTACCCTATGTATTTTGTATACTAGCAGTAACGGAAGTGATGGGTTGTAAATGGGTTTGAATGTGACCCACTTGTTTCACTTGAAGTCTACCACATCACTTCATGTATCCATTTATTATACCGCTAGACGTACACCTAGCGTTAGTCTTGCATTCCTCTTGATTGGCAAATGAACTTAACTAATCTTTTTTGTTTTACTGTTTGAGATATTTTCTGTTGATGGAGTTTCTTTCTGTGTACTCGTTTGGATGGATCGTAGCCTTGAATGGTGGTCATTTGAGCTGCTCATCCTGCTTTCTGGGCTTCTACCGAATCCACAGCTTGAAACTTCAGTTCTCTCTGTGTGGTATGTCCTGTCTTTCATGTTACATTTATCATGACTTGACCAACATCTGATTTAGAGCTGTGTATCAATCTCATGTCGTAATTCACCGTTCTTGTTTAATCTCATGGATAGTCTCGGGACGATATCATCACTTTACGCAATACCATTTTGCAATTGGAGCTGCTGGAAGGTTTGTAAACTCTTCATTTAGCCTTTTGGGGCATGTTGGACTGACCCCCATAGTACCATTGAGTGTTCTAACAACACCCTCACTCTTTCGCTGCCTTTGTTCAATAACAGCACGAGTGTCCAATGAATTGGGAGCAGGAAACGCGCAGGCAGCTCGTGTAGCTGTCTATGCAGTATTGCTTATAGCAATCACCGAAACAAGCATTACGAGCACAGTCTTATTTGCAACTCGTAAAGTCTTCGGTTACGCCTTCAGCAACGAAAAGGAAGTCGTGGACTACGTTACAAAAAGATGTCTCCTCTTGTTTGCCTGTCCGTCATTATAGACAGCTTACAAGGTGTCCTTTCAGGTATCACTCGATCTCTCTGTATCAATGGAGAAAACTTTGTCCAGATTTGATCTCAATAGACCCAACCATGGAACTGTGATTTAGGAACAAGGAAGCCTACACTAGATAATTCGTCACCTCCTCGATCAATTATAATGCAATGTTTTTCTTTTTTTTCTCTCTCGTGATGATGTTTGACTCGATCAGGTATTGCGAGAGGATGCGGATGGCAACACATTGGAGCTTATGTGAACCTGGGGGCATTCTATCTGTGTGGAATTCCAGTTGCTGCAACATTGGGATTTTGGGTGGGATTGAGAGGTGGGACTTTGGATAGGGATTCAAGTGGGTGCTATTGTGCAGACATCGTTGCTCTCAATCGTGACCTGTTGCACAAATTGGGAAAAGCTGGTAATTTAATTTTATCCTCTACTGCTCAAATCAACAACATGCCTTGCGGATGACTTCTTAGCAGCTATACCTTCATAAATCTAGCCGAGGAGTTTGGGACATCCCCAGATCCTCTTTCTAGCCATGGTGCAATGGTCACAAGTTATACATGGCTTTTCATTGGAAGTGCAATCAAGTTTTTCCTGTCATCAATTCTTCAATTTTTCCTTAGTGGAAACCTTTAGAAAATTTCCTTGCTGTCTTGCAAGGACTTGATTTCACGATTCAATAAGATTTAGAAACTAATTGTGCTCAACTGAAAGATTTAGATCAGTCATGGATATGTTCATGTTAGTTGATCGTGTCGTCAGAAATGTTTTAATGTAATTATAAAGTATTCATTGAACTAGGTATCAATTCGTGTCGATGTGTAAAGTTGTGCCATGTTATGTTTGTCGATTGCAAGTTTCTCTTGATAATTCCCGCTGTACTCGACTCTGCGTTTCACCTATGATCATAGGAATTTCCAGCCGAAGGAATTAAGCTGGTGCTAAACGTGCTTTTTGATGTTGCAGGCAAGGAAAGCAAGGAGAGAATATTTGACGGAAGCTTTTCAGCCGATAATGGATCGATTATCTGAGCTCAAGCAGACTTGCAACTGAGAGAATGATCATATTGCAATTCACAAGCTCTCCAGTTTGCTCTTGATTTCAGTGACATCACGTACATAGATTGCATTGAATCACAGGGGACATCTGCAGACGTACGCAATTTTCTCTCAAATTCACTGAACAAGGTCACCATATCCGCACAAATGTCCAACCCCTGAACATCAGCCAGCATTCAATAATCACAAAGCATAAGTCATATGTGAACATCTGTCATTCAAATAAGAGTGGGGGTAATCTCATTGCCCTCCCAGAAATGGATAATGCTCATCATATCGAGTCATTAGACAGTGTTGGTATTTGCGGAAGCGTGTGTGTGTAAGTGTGTATGTGTGAAGTATGGATGGATATAAATGGACTACAGCGGCAGAGAGTATGGGTAAAAAAACAGAATTTTTATTATGATAATTTGTATTACAAAGGAAGGAGTAATTCTAGTTTTCTTCTACAACACAAGTATCCACTAACTCCTATTTATAGTCAATTTGAGTTACTGCCTTAGTACAACATTCTAGATTTCTATAGAATGTTGCCATGTAGGCTTTATCTAGGAAATTCTAGATTGGTTCTTCTAGAGACTTCTATGCTTCTACATTTTCTTTGCCACCTAAGCTAGATTTTCTTAAGGATTTTCTTGACTTTTCTAGCTAATATCAATCTTGAAAGCTTCTAGAAATTGGATCAATAATTTAACACTCCTCCCTGATCCATTTCGTGTTACTCCAAGCATTTCCCATAATGTCTTGAACTTGGCTCGCGATAATGCTTTAGTGAAGATGTCCGCTTGTTCCTCGGTTTTGCAATATTTTAGCTCGATCTCTTTGTTATTCTGCACCTCTCGTATGAAGTGATATTTGATGTCGATATGTTTGGTTCTTCCATGGAATCTTTGGATTCTTTGATATAGCGATCACGGACTTATTGTCTCAAAGTATCGGAGTTGCTTCCATATGTGCTTCTCCAATGTCTTCTAGAATTCTTGAAGCCATATTGCTTGACTAGCGGTCATTGCAGCTGTGATGTATTCAACTTTTACAGTGGCGTGTCTTGAGTCTTGTTTTTGGATGCTCATGAGAATATTCCGAAGCCGGTGTGAAGGCATATCCAATAGTACTTATCCTATCATCACCGTGAACTTTGCCCACTCGCTATCGGTGTAGCCAATGAGCTTGATATTTGCACTTGGCCGATACCAAATGCCGTAATCAGTGGTTTCTCGTAGTATCTTAGAATTCTCTTGGCTGCTCCAAGATGAATTTGGCTTGGACTCTGCATAAACCGTGATGGTAAACTTGTCGCGTACATAATATCTGGCCTTGCAGGGTAAGATATAGTAGACTCCAATTAGGCTTTTGTAGAGTGAAGCGTCTGCTTTTTCTGCTCCATCTTCCTTCAATAGTTTCTCATTTGTCATGAGCGGAGTTGAAATTGCTTTGCAATAGTTCATCTTGAATTTCTTCAAGAGGTTCTCGGTATATTTCTTCTGCGAGATAAACACTCATTCGTTTTGGTCAATCTCGATGCCAAGGAAGTAATGCATCAAGCCCAAGTCCGTCATCTCAAAAGTCTTCATCATTTCTTTTTTGAATTCTTGGATCATTGTCTCATTATTTCCTATATATATGAGATCGTCTATATATAGAGAGACAATGAGAGTGTCGGACTTACCTTGGGTCTTGATGTAGAGTGTTGGCTCACTCCCATACTCCTCCTAAATCCTACTTCTCCTGAATCCTCGCTTTGATGAAGTACTCATCGATTCTACTATACCACGCACGTGGTGCTTGTTTTAACCCATACAAGGCTTTTGAGTTTGAGAACTTTTCTTCTTGGCCTATTACAGTAAAGCCTTATGGTTGTTCCACATATATTTCTTCTTGAAGATATCCATTTAAAAATGCCGACTTCACATCTAGTTGATGGATCTTCCATCCTTTTTGTGCTTGCTAGGGCTATGAGTGCTCGAATAGTATCAAGAGCGACGACAGAGGGCAAAGTTTTAGTATAGTCGATACTTGGTTGTTGCAAGTATCCTTTTGCCCTAAGCCTTGCTTTTATGCTTTTGGATTGATCCATCCGCATTGAGCTTCGTCTTATAGACCCACTTGACGCCAATGATCTCTTTGTTTATAGGTCGATCAACAAGCTCCCAAGTTTCATTTTCTCGATCATCTTGATCTCTTCCTCCATGGCTTTTATCCAGACTTCTTCTTTGGATGCTTGTTCGTAGTTTTCTGGTTCCAAGATGGCAAAGTTGCATGTGTCGTAAATTCTTCTAAGGGCTTTTACCCTTAGTACTGAGACTTTGGAGTAGATTCTTCTTGCGTCACTCTTGGAGAGCTTGGTGGAGTAATGTCATGAGTGGTGGAATCCGATACTTCTCCTTCTTCTTGTGACGTTGACTCCTCTTGAGCAGGTATGTCTGGCAAGGTGATGTACTTCTCGATCTTCTCGCTCTCCCAATTCCAAGCAGCATTTTCGTCGAACTCGACGTCTCGACTAATCATAAGTTTCTTAGTTCTTAGGTTGTAAATCTGATAGCCTTTTGATTGGTCATTGTAGCCAAGGAATATTCCTTTTTTCTGTCTTTTCATCTAGCTTATTCCTTTTTTGAGCAGGGATGTGGACGTAGCAAATGCATCCAAACACTTTTGAGATGCTTTGTTGAAGGCTTAGTCCACTCCATGCTTCGACTGGGTGTTTTATTTTGAACAACTTTAGTTGGACACATGTTTAATAGGTATACTGCAGTATAAACTGCTTCTGCCCAAAAAATGTTAGGAAGGCCTTTCTCCTTTAGCATGGACCTTGCCATCTCCGTGACAGTTCTATTCTTCCTTTTCGGCTACTCCATTTTTGTTCTGGAGCATAGCCAACAGTCAGTTGATGATGGACTCCTTCATCTTCATAGAATTTTATTAAACTTCTTTGAATTGTATTATGTGCCTCTGTCACTCCTTAGGACTTTGATTCTCGATGTGGCTCTTGAATTTTCTGAAGATAGAGAAAACCTCTGATCTTTTTCGAAGAAAGTATACCCACGTCATTCTTGTGTAATCATCAATGGATAAGATGAAATATTTATTTTGACTAGGTGTAGGTGTCCTCATCGGACCGCACACATCCGTGTGGACAAGTTCTAATGGCTTCTTAGCTCTCCATGCACCTCCAGATGGAAGGATTGTCTCTGTTGTTTTCCAAGAAGACAACCTTCACAAACATCTGAAATTTCTGTCATAGTTGGAAAGTCTCTCATCATATTTTTCTAATGGAGAGTTTTAGCCCAGCAAAATTGAAGTGGCCAAATCTTCGATGCCATAGCCATGAATCATCAAGTTGAGCTTTCATGGCTATATCTTTGACACATATTTCCATTGAATAGGAAAATTGTTATTTTCATCTTAACAGAGCAATGACATTTTATATTTATCATAGATAATGCAGGCATCTCTATTAAAATATAGAGAATACCCACTTTGTATCATTTGGCCCACACTTAAGAGATTTTGTGCAAGACGAGGGACTAGATATATATTACCGTATATATTTTGGGCCTTTATTCGTTTCTGGCGATGGTGCCTTTTCCTATGACATCTACTAATGCACCATTGCCCAACTTTACCAGGATTTCACCGACTTATCAATATCAGTGAATATAGATTCGTCTCCGTCATGTGATTGCTACACCCACTATCAATGTACCATGTTTCATTTTTATTATCATTTGCCGCTTGGGCTGCGTAGAATGTATTCTCTTCATGTTCTTTTTTTTCTACATAGTTTGCTCGATTATTTGTTTTCGGCGACAATTTTTCTACGTGGGCATATCTTTTACAAAAGCGGTTGTTTTTATTTTTAAACAACAATCCTTCTCCAAATGATTTGTTTTCTTGTAAATACCACAAGGTGGATAATTTTCCTTTTTTTTTTTTTTATAGTTTCTCCTCCTTTTTTTTTTTTTTTCCATGAGCTCCTTCCACGGTTTAGATTGATGAGACTGTATATTTACTTTAGATTGAAAGGCACTTTCAACTGAATCTTCATCTTGTGCCATTAGTCTTTCTCATGTGCTTCTAGAGAGCAGTTAATTCACTCTTTAGGGTAAGTCCTTAGTTTCCTCTATAGTTGTAACTATGGAGTTGTACTTTTGGTAAGTGACACCAATATTTTCTCAACAACCCTTTAATCAGTTTTCCCATCTCCATAGGCTCTCATTTGATTAACTAGTTCCTTTAATTTTCCACAATATTCTTGTACGGTCTCATAATTTTTCATTTTGGAATTCTCAAAATCTCTTCTCAGAGTTTGAAGGCGAATTGTGCGTACCTTTTCCGATCCTTGAAACTCTTCTCGTAGTATATCCCAAGCCCCTTTTGCAGTCCTTGCTCCAATTATTCTTGGAAATACAGTTTCCGAGTGCTTGCTGGATAAAATATAGCGCCCTTCCATCCTTTTGTAGTTGATCCTTGAAACACTTGCACCTTCATGCGGAGCCTCTCAACCTTTCTCCACGATGTCCCATAAGTCTTGGGCCATCAAGAATGTAGTCACTTTTATGCTCCAAAAGTCATAATTGTTCCCATAAAAAATGGGAATGGGAAATGAGGATGAGATAGAGTTGGCCATGGTTTAGTTATTGGGTATTTGGAAAGGGTAATTTAGGAATGGGTAGGTAGAAAAAATGCCCAATACCAACCAAAAACGTGACTCTGATACCACTGTTGGTATTTGCGGAAGCGTGTGTGTGCAAGTGTGTATGTGTGAAGTATGGATACATATAAGTGGACTACAAGGGCAAGGGAGGATGGGTAAAAAAAAAAACAGAATTTTATTATGATAGTTTGTATTACAAAGGAAGGAGTAATTCTAGTTTTCTTCTACATCACAAGCATCCACTAACTCCTATTTATAGGCGTGAGTTACCGCCTTAGTACAACATTCTAGATTTCTATAGAATGTTGCCATGTAAACTTTATCTAGGAAATTCTAGATTGTAGTTCTTCTAGAGACTTCTATGCTTCTATATTTTCTTTGCCACTAGATTTTCTTAAGGATTTTCTTGACTTTTCTAGCTAATATCAATCTTGAAGCTTCTAGAAATTGGATCAATAATTTAATAGACAGGTTGTATCTCGATTCTTGATTTACTTCAAATCTAAGTTAACAAAACCTAGGAATTATGCTCAAAGTACAGTCCGACCTCTGCAGATTTTAACAAGTTATTTCCACAAGCGGTGTCAGGCATAGAAATCCAACACCGGAGAAGCACAATATATCTATAGAGACAAGGACAGCGAAACCGGGGAGATGAGTCTTGGAACTTCTTTGATTCAGCACTCAATTGTCATCTCGAGGCAAACCAATCGAACTTCTTTTCCTTCTGAATCCGCCTAATGTTATGGTAGAGTTCTGTACTTTACCTAAAACACTCAGCGTTGCGATATTTCAATTCACTTCACGTCTTGCTCATTTTTGTATCTCATGCTGAGCTATCATCTCCTTCAGTACATTTTCCTCAATTACTTTGTCTATTCCTCTCTTTTAAGTAGCAAGAGTGTAAGACCATTATCGAAGACAGCGACACAACAACATCGAGTGACGACGACGACAATGACTAACTGCTGTGAACTAATAGGAACACGAATGTTGCCATGGATGGAGAGTTGTACTAGGACGCTGAAGCCGAGTGACTGAAGCGAAGGAAGTGGCCATGGACGCAGCAGAGAGGGAGCTCCCCGAGGTGGTCCATGAACATGACGAAGATCACCTGTATGCAGTACTGCAGCAGGCTCACTCCGATCAGCGGCCCCGACAGCCATGCCTGCTTCTTCACTTCTTCGAATATGATTGCGGGCGGCTCGTCTCCTCTTCAAGCCGAGCCAAGAGAAGATTTTTGCCACCGCCCCATTGCCGCCGTCGTCGCGTTCGTGTTCGCGATCTCGATTTTGGATCAAAGGGGATTCGAGGAGAGCCACTTCATGGATCTCTCGATCTCCGCCTCTTCCTCCATTCTTTCTGGGAAGCCGCCAACGAGAGAAGCTTGACAGGTTTGACTTGGCATGGGTTTTGGCCTCATTCCCTTTTTGGTTTGTTCACGTAGGCTCGTTCATATTATTTGCAAGCAAACAAAAGTTCCGGCTTATTACCAAAGTCCAAAACATAGTACGTTTGTACTAAATTAACCTTAAACTTTTCAAAATTGACCATTTAGTCATGTACATTTCGATAATTTATCATGATAGTCAATTCGGCTTATTTTGATTAGAAATTGATGATGTGGCCTTGATTGTTTTTATACGACACGATTGACATTAGCGTTGATTAATTTTTGAAATTTTATTCATTTTTCTTTTCTTTTCCTTTTTTTTCGCTCTTTCACTGTAGCCAATGAACTTTTGTGGGGGTCATGGCCCTCGCCGAATCTAGGCGAGGCCATTGCAATTGCAACTGAGGCTACTTTCTCTCACAATTAGTGAGGCTAGCCTTGCCCATATTTGGGTGAGGATTGGCCATTGCTAGAGCTTGCCTGCATGTTAAAAAAACACAAGAAAAGAAGGAAAAAGAAGAAAATGAAAAATAAAAAATAATCAAAAAAATCAATTTTTTTTGTCACATTAGTACTAATTATGTCACATAGCTTGATCGGTATTCACATAAATAATTTTCGTCAAAATTGTCCAGATAAATTAATGTGGCAAAACATAAAAAGTGTTTCAAACTAAATGGATTAAATTGAATGGTTTAGAGCTGAATTAGTATAAATATAATAAGTTTAAGATTTCTTGATAATTTGCCCTGAAAATTTTTGCTTCCCATCAAATGAATACGATTTAATAAGACAATAGGTTGCTATCAACGACATCAATTTACTTGAGTTTAAATTGAATTAGGGCAGATATAATAGGTTTAACTTTTGTTCTTTATACATTTCATTGGCACATCATATTATTTATACCCCATCGAGTAGTCCCGAAAGTCTAGTTAGAACTCAAGCCTAAGTCGATCTTAGACTAATGATCACTTTTGATTATTGTGTCAAATCGAGTAAATTTAGGCTCTGGCTGTAAGTAATTTATTCTACCTCTAATTAAGCTCGAACTTAGAAATTTCAAGTTCGGTTGAGCCAGAAAGGATTCTCAATTCGATATAGTTTTTTTCTTTTATTTATGTGCTATCATACAGTGATAATTATATATTTTGTCTTCATAATTGCATCAGCATGAGGAGAGAAGAAATGTCAGAATTGACAGCATTGCCAGTGTCCATATCAATGGTTTCTGTCAAAAGTGGTCGGATGAACTTAATGGGCAAGAAGTGAAAATGTTTAGGACTGAATAAGCAAAATTAAAAAGTTTAAGACTGAATTAGCAAAATTAAAAGGTTTAGAATTAAATTAGTAAAAACACAATAAGTTTGGACTTTGGACAATTTTTCCCCTTGCACACCAGTCCACAAGGCAAAGCTGCGTGAGGGTATCAATCACCTAATCATCATCCTTTTTTGTTTTTTCATGTCCCAGGGGGCCATCATAGAGCAATCTCCTTTTCCCAGCCTTCTCATGACCGTGACAGCCGATTATAATATGGAGAATTGATCAGAATCGTCTAAGTAAGAGATGATTGTTGAAAACCGGGTAGATCGGAAAACTCGGACTGGCCGGCGGGATCACCCTATTTTTCAGACTTTTGTAGGATTGGGCCAGCCACAGGCCCAAAATATTCCTTTTTTCCCGTTCGGATGGTTTCGGTTTTTGTGCTTTAGATACGAGTCCGAGTGGCCCGGCCTGGCCCTATTGATATATAAAAATGAAGTTCCTATAGGTATAACAAAGACCAAACCAATAAACACTAGAGAACCCACAACACACAGCACACGTTACTGCTGTAGTCGGTTCACTTTTCACAAAGTTTTGTCCTCTGTTTGTGTGTTCTTTCTTTTGCTTTGATGGAGTCCTTTGAACTGATTCTTCATTGCGTGAGCTTAACAACACCGATTTAAGGGGACAAATCCATTCCATTCATCCAAAAGAGAAGGGAAAGGACCTACATCTTGCATGTGAGTTCAACTTGGAGATGAAAGTCTTCATTTTGGGACAGTAAAGTAAAATCAAGCTCGTGAGCTCGTTATCCTAAATTAGGTAGGATAAGTTAGTAGGATCCTTTTCGATGTTCCCATGCTCCTCCGCATGGCGATATGAGAAAGATAAAATGGTGCGTTTGGTTGGACTTTTGAGAAAAGTCTTAGGAAAAATGCAAAAAACTTTAAGTTAAAGGAATTTGTAGATTGTGAATTCCGGTTGGTAATTGTAATCTAAAAATAGTTGGTTGGCAAAGGGCGGGCGGTCGCTGGCGATCCAAATCTAATGCTAGCGACTCAAATTGCATTATCAAACTCATCATCACAACATATTCTCTTCCTCTTCATCTTAACCACCATCATCTTCTCCTTCATCTTCTTCTCCACCATCTCTCTTCTTGAGGACCACGAAGAAGCAAAGCTCGGAGGTCCGGCACCTCTCCATTGCCCTCAATCGCTACCCCAAAGGCTAGGCCGTCGACCTCTCCCTTTGCCCTCGTGTCACTAACGCCTCTCTCGTTGTCGTCACCGCCACCCATGGGGACTCCTCGGCCACCTCAACCTCTCAAGTCTCGAGGTTCTTTGGGTCGCAATAGCTCGGAGACCCCAGATTTGGGTCGCTACGTTGCGTGACCATGGTGAGGGCCCCCAATCTAGGTCGGGCAACCCCTTGCGAGATGCGGTGGCTCAGATCTAGGTTGTAAGGACCCAAACACGAGTCGTGACGACCTAGAAGCAACCTCCTCGGGTCGCGCGCCCACGCAGCCACAGCGGGGGCGGCGATTTGGGTTGGGCAACCCTTACAAGTCACGGCGACCTAGATCTAGGTTACAATAACTCAAATTTGAGTTGTGACAACCCAGAAGGCAACCTCCATGGGTCGCAGCGCCACGTGACCACAATGGGGGCGTTGATCTAGGTTGGGCAACTCCTTATGAGTCACAGGTGATCCAGATTTTTGGGTTGCAATGACTCAAATTTGAGTTGTGGCAACTCAGCGACCTCCATGGGTCGTTGCGCCCACGCGACCATAACGCAGCGGGCCGCTGATGCAGGTCGACGATCCCCAAGTCACAACGGCCGGATCTAGGTCGTTGACTGTGATGGTCGCTTGACCCTCGACGACGGTTGATTAGGTCATCGCGTTCATGCTATCATCTCGAGCCATCACGATCCCTCGCAACTCGGGAAAATGAATAGTGTCACAAAATGAGGGTAAAAACAAAAAAAACAAAAAGTTGATGACAATAATTTGAGAAAAAAAAAGTTGTATAATATGGTATGGGCATTTGGAGAAAGCTTTTCAGCTTTTTAAATGCCCACTTTGCTGCCACACATCTAATATTTAGCTTAAAGGGTTTCAAGTGTCTAAAGCCCTTATCAAATGCTTAGACTGCGTTTGTTTGTATTTCTTTTTTTTGTTTTTAAACATTTTTTTTCTGTTTTTTTGTTCCCAGGAACAAAAAGAAACAAGAAACAAAATTTTGTGTTTCTTTTTTAGAAACACAAATCAAACACTTTTGAAATTTTTCTTCTTATTTTCTTTCTTTTTTCTTTCGCCGGTCGCCGGCCTCGGCCATGGCGGCGACCAGCCCGAGAGGGGCGGCCTCGCCGAGCACAGCAAGCCTCGCCGGCCCCCAGCGAGGCCGAGGCTTCGCCCAGTGGCGGCGAGGCTCGGCCTCAGCCAAGCCACCCCGCCCGGTGACGCCCGACCTAGCGGTGGCTCGGCGAGCCTCGCCCGGCCCGGCGGCTCGGCCTCAGCCGGATCGCAGGCGAGATCGAGCTCGCCCAGCCGGCGAGATGTCGGCGCGTCGGGCTGGGCTCGGCCCAGGCGAGCTCGATCTCGCCCAGATCCGGCGAGGCCGAGCTCGCCCGTAGGCGGAGCCGACCGTCGCCCGGCTACGGCGAGGCTCGGCCTCGCGGGGGCCGGCGAGCCGCCGTGCTCGGGCGAGCCATGGAAGCCCTCGTCGGCTGGTCGCCGGCCATGGCCGAGGCCGGCGCAAAAAAGAAAAAAAGAAAAAAGGAAAAGAAAAAGAAAAAAAAGGAAAAAAAAAGAAAAAAAGAAAAATAAAAGAAATAAAAATTATACAAATTTACGAACGTGTTTCTATTTATTTTTGTTGAACAAGTTCTAGCGTTTTTGTTGGTGTTCCGGGAACAGAAACACTTTTTTTTTTCCTTAGAACGATTTTAAAGCTTTAAACGCAAACAAACGCACCCTTACTCACCCAAGACTCTCGCTTACTTATTTCACTAGATCCATGGCATCGGAGAGTGCGTCTCGTCGTTTACTTATTTCACTAGATGGAAGGCGTCGGAGAGCGCGTTTCAGGCGTCGCCAGGTCTCGAAAGCTTCGCCTTTGACCCTCGAGAGTTGGAATTCTGTTCTAAAGATGACGATGCTGAGGGCACAATAAAACAAGGTCTGTCAACACCTCAAGTAGCTATCCTCTTTCCGAGGAGCATGGACCATTGCTTACTTTACCCTCTTTTCCCTACCTCTCGCTCACTCAAATCAAATCGGAAAAGGATATCGTCATGAGCCATCATCTGGGCCGTCATCATCCTCGCATTGAGGGTCATGCTCTCTCTCTCTCTCTCTCGCTTGCTCCATTGTCTAAGGGAGTCATCATTGTTGCATTACCAGTTGTGCTCGTCAAATCTCTCTCTCTGATGCCACTTTTTTTCTATCTAACTTTCATATTTGCGAGCTAGAGCCACATAAAATTTCAGTGAAACATGAAAGAACACGTCTATTCGGCATCCAAGTCGACATCCAATGCCAACACAGTACTTTTGAAACATTTTAATAAAGATAGACGAACAAAGAACACATTAAAAACAGGACAATTGTCCAAAGTATTAAAGCTATTGTAAGGTAATTAATTCAATTCTGAATTTTCGATTAATTTAGTTCTAAATCTTTTGATGATTTGTCAATATAATCATTTCTCAATCTTGATTGGAAATCACTAATGTGAACGTAGTCATTCTATATGATATAATCATTGTTGACGTTAACGATTATTTAAAAAAATTTAAACTTTCTTTCCTCTCTTTTTTTCCCTATTTTCCTTTGCTAGTTGCTGAGTAGTAGAATAGCAATGGAAATCACAAAACCAAACAAAAGGTCGATAAAAAGTGGAGATTCCAGGGATGGCGTAGATATGTCAAAAGCTGCTGAAATGGGAGCACCAAAAGTACCTGCATCAAGATTAGGAGAAGACAACTTGGAAAACGAAAATTCAAGTATGTAATCTTTAGAAACTAGATTTATTGAAGAATTTGAAAAGAAGGAAATAGTAGGAAATGAGTCGAGAGGACAAATTGATAAGAGCATCTTGTGTTCTGAAAATATAACATGACAAGAAATGCGATAGTAATTAATGATAAAATCCCAACATCTATACCTTTTCGTGCTCGACGTCACATCCAAAAACAACATAGACGAGCACAAGTATCTTTCTTTGAGGCACAAAATTATGATCATGGGTAAAATTATGGTCCTCTAATAATGCCCAAGCAGTTAGCATGAACTTGCTCCGAGGCACTTGATTATATGGGTGAGACGATAATTTTACCTGTGACACTTTAACAAGTTAACGAAGAATAAATGTGTCATGTGTATACTAATTTGGGATTTTTGTTGATCCAAATATTCATAAGGATATCAGTTTGAGGTTTTCATGTTATTAAATCATTAATTGATCAACGCGGCTTTCAAGTTAGACAGCTTTCAAGTTAGACATTTTTGACAATATTTAATAGAAGCTAACGTATATATATATATATATATATATATATATATATATATATATATATATGTCACGCGTTATTAATATAAAATTTTATGATAAAAAAATTAATTTGAGATAAATTTGTTGTTGATATATAATTTGGAGTTTTTGGTGATATTGACCTGTGTTCAAAGAGATTGATATGTCCACATGGAGAAAATATCACGTGATTGCTTCTCACCAAGTCATCATCCTACGTGAAGTGCATTTTTTTGAGTTTAGCCGGTCACCACTTGACATGTATTGTGACACGCAATCACAAAAATTTGAAAATCTGCTCATCAATTCTTTCTCTCTCTTCGTCCTCCTCTAGCCAGAGTCACCTTGGCACGTCCATCGCTGACACCCATCAAAGCCAACATTGGTGCATATCCAAACCAAATTATCCCTCTGTCATCCTTGTTGTTAGCTTCGTCTTCACCGAAAGGAGTCCTCCATCTCCGTCGTCTTTGTGGTAATCTTTACCCATTTTTTACCTGAGCAAATGGCCAAAAATTTGGGAAAAATAGAAGTCTTTGAAAAAAATCCGAGGGAAAAATCTATGAGACAAGGAAGGGGCAGTGGTTCTCTCGATTTGTCCTTTTAGCCATAAGATTTGACATTTGGAGGAGTTTACAGAATAACGTGGTGAAAAATCAGTGGGTCTCTTGGCTTGTTCTTTTGGCCAAGCGTAAGAAGACATGGTTGCAAACAACTTGAGTTATAGGGAATTTGTGGAAGCTAGGTTATGGAAAATCTGGGAAGTTGGGAAAAAAGGAAACCCAAAAACTTGAATGCTAAAGGTCTCCTTTTTTTCAATTGTAGCTCATAGCTAGAATAGGAAAACAAGAAAGCCAAATTTGAATGCTAAAGTTGACTTAGAAATTTACAATCCCCTCGTGACTCCCTCTATTAGTCTTCGTCTTCGTCTTCCCTAACGGCCAACTTCTAGATTTGAAACAAGGCCTCGTCTATGGCCATGGCAAGCGAGGTCGAGATTCCGATTGTCGTTGGGCTCCAATGGAGGGTGGGAACTCAGATCACGGCTGATGTGGCGACCATGGCAAGGTGGAGGGCTTGTGGATGGAGGCTGGGGCGGAGCAAGGGCTAGAATTTAATCAAAGTGGCCAGAGCAACGGCTGCCTAGGAGGAGAAAGAGAAATTTTTTTTAATTTGTTTTATTTATTTCCACATCCAATACATGTATCAAGTGGTGATTGATTAAACTAAGGAAAAAAAACTTCATGATGATTGCCAACGACCTTCCTGAATTTTTGAAGGTAAATTACTTAAAAGAAGGCTAAATCCGAAGACTTGGCATGGACCCTCCCAAGTCTTACCAATCGCGACTTGATGTTAAGAAATTAATATATTTAAACATGCAATTATACTTAATTTGGAGCCGCCACTAATCAATTAAGGTTGATTAGAAACCCAAATAAAGTAGGGAAAAAGCCACGAAAAACCCGAACTTTAAAGTGACACGTTTACCCCAAACTTTTTTGAGACGTGAAAAACCCTAAACTTTGCCAACCGTGACATATTTAAAAACTTTTTTTTTTGTGACATAAAAACCCTGAACTTTTGTTATGTGACACATTTACCCTAAAATTATAGGGCATTTTGGTCTTTTCATTTTTTTTTTCATTTTTTTCCTTCTCTCTTCCCTCCATCGGGCCGGCGTTCGGTGGCTGCCCGCGCCAGCGTCGAGGCGAGGGTCACCTCGCCGTCGTCGGGCGGCCTTTAGTGAGGTGGTCGTCCTTGCCGACGTCGGCGAGGTCGGCGAGGGTGTCCTGCCCTCCGGGCGTCGGCGGCCCTCGCCCGCATCGGCGAGGGGCGTCGTCGCCCGAGCCGGGCGAGGTCGAGGCGGGTGTCCTGCCTCGCCCTGCAGCCCTTAAAGGGAGGTACTCGCCCAACGCCAGACTTCCCTCCACCGGCTCCGCCATGGCGGCGGAGGAAGAAGAAAAAGAAAAAAAATGAAAAATGAAAAATAGAATAAAAGACAAAAATGCCCTTGATGGGGGTAAATGTGTCACGGTTTGAAAAGTTTGGGTTTCACGTCACAAAAAAAAAGTTCAGGTTTTTCATTGGCTTTTTCCCAATGAAGTATGGGAAAATACTTTATTTTGCGATCCAGGAGATTCAATAAGTCCAGGGAATATGGTTACGCTAGATTAATCTAACGACCTTTCGGTACATTTTATTTTAATTTCAAAATATTTTGCAGACAATGTTGATTAATTTTAACATAAGCTACTAACATGCAAATGGTGATTATGCAAGTGCACAATCAATAAAATAACATTCAATAAAAAATGCTAAAAAATGCATGCCCTAAATATGATTTCTAAATGACATGACACCTAATTTTCTTTTTCTTTTAAAAATGTTAATTATATGCAATCTTAATTTAAATTTGATATGCATGAGTTTTACTTTAATGACATATGAGATGCAATTCATGTGATATAATTTAAATCATTACAATATGTACATAACCCTAAATATGCATGTGCCATATGATATGGGATGTATGACATGATAATTCTATATGCATGTTCTTTTATGATTTTGTAATAATTTTTTTACTACACATAAGCGACCTACACTAACAATGATGACATAAATGAGATTAATTATGAACTAACCTATTAATTAACCAAATAAATGACTTTGTGTTTTTTTAATATAACTTAATAATTCTTATTTAAAATAACATAATAATGGAATACTAATCTTTGGTTTTTTTTTAAAAAAAAACTACATGATGGGAATATTAAAACATTAATCTATGACCCACTAACTAGAGTTGGCAACATGTGGTGTGCACATTATAAAATCTATATAACCTAAATAACATTTCTTTTGTTCTTTTTGTTTTGATTTTTATTAAAGGAAAATTATCATAATTCTATATGAATCTTAAAAATCAAAATGTGCTGCCTTAAATGTGAAATGTGTATGGACCTAAGTACCTAAATTCTAGATATGATATAATTTTACTAATAAATAAATTCTAATTAAATAAACCTACATGCTCTAATGCAAGATTTTGATTTGTTTAGTTTTTTAAAAGATAAGTAATTATTAAATAAATATTAAATCTAAGCCATCAACAAAATAAATGATTAAAATAATCGAAAAAAAATAACATGTTATCTCACGAGGTCAAATTAACGATTATCATAACCCTAATTATCACAACAAAGATATCAAAATAATTAAAAATCCGATCTAAAGTCTTACGGATCAAATTAATAATTAAAATTCTACCAAAAGTCAAAAATTAATATAATTAAAAAATAATCCGATGTCTCTCGGATTAAATTAATAATTACATTATTACGGGACAAAATCCCTAGCGTATAATGCCTATAAGATTCATGAGGTTCCAATTTAAATAACTAAACTTAAAAAGAAAATAAACAAATTAAAGTAAAAAGAAAATAAAACTACCTAATTTCCTTTTCTTTTTTTTTTTTTCCTTTCTTCTTTTCTTCCCAAGCACGGCTTGTGCTCGTGCGCGGCTGGTCACGGGCTCCAGTGGCGCGGCGGCTATAACGGTGGCGTCACCGACGATCGGAGGTTGCGAGGTGTGGAGCTCCGGCGAGATTCGGCAATTCGGGTGCCAAAGAAGAAATGCGTGATGGCAGTTTGGGCTCGGCAGAGCATTTGTGCGGGCGGGCGTCGAGCCTGCACCGGCGGTCGCGGACGGAGGTGCTGCGAGGCGTCGGGCACCAGCGGAGACGGGGCAGCGCGGGCTCCAGTGCGATCGTCGAGGCGGGCGCGAGCGCTGGCGGCGCGGCGACGTTGCGCGGCTGGCAAGTGGAAAGGGCGGAGTCGGCGCTCGCGGCGTCGCGGAGCGGAGCGGCAGTCGTCAAGCGTTGCCGGTGAAACGGAGCGAAGCGTCGGCGTCGGGGCGGTCGTCGGGCCCGAGACGGTGGTGCGGACTGGTGGAGCAGAGCAAATCTCAGGTGAAGCCAGGTGAAGCTGGGTGATGCTTGATGCGGCGAGATAAACGGGTGGAACCCATGACGGCCGGGGGCATCGGTGCGAGCTCGCTGGTGCGGAGGTGCGGGCGAGGCGTCGCGGGGGTGCGAGCTTCTTTGCCGTGATGGATGTCTGCGGGCGTGTCGGCGATGGCGAGACGACGTCGGGCAGCGCGGCTTCACTGGAACGAGCGTCGGTGATCGGAAACTCTTGCCGGTGTTGGGTGACGCTGGAGCAGCGGCGAGGCGTTGGTAGCCGGTGGCGTCGACTCAACGGCCGGGGTCGCCGGGAGCCTACGAAGAAGAAGACTTCTTCCTTTTTTGTCCGCTTTTCTTTTTCTCTTACTTTTCTGTCTACTCACGTCATCTCTCTACGTGCTTTCTCACGAAAATGTTGGGTCGTCCTAACGTTCCAATGTGGCAAATGGGAAAGCAGGAAAGCGACACGCGTCCTCACGTGGGACCCACAAGCTGAGCGGAAATTTTGAAAATTTTGCGTCTTTGTAGGTGTAGCGTTCTTATCACACGGACCCAGCGCTTTCTCTCTCCTCCCTGAATTCAAAATTTCACGTTCCCTCTTGTTCGCTCTCTCCAGTGGTCGCTCGCTTTCTGCTCGGCACTCGCTTGGGTGTCACTTCTTCGTTCTTTGCTCGGTGCTCGCTCGGTGCCGGCCATGCACGTCGGTTCTGCGTTCTCCTCCGCCAGTTCTTCATCACCTCGACAATCGGAGTGCTCGTGCGAGCTCCTTCACCAGCTTCAAGCGCAACCCTCTCGAAGGACGACTTCAGGGTCGGGATCCGGTCGACGCCGTTCTTCACGTTGCTGACGCACCACGCCCAGATGAACCGGAGGAGCGTGTGGTTCGGAGTGAGGCCGGAAGCCCTCGGCAGCGGCTAGTTAGGCAAGTGGCGGCCGCGCATTGCTGGAGGACTTGGACAGCCACTTCTCGTGCTCTCGCTCGTAGGTTATGTCCCGTCACGGTGTCGACACGAGGCCCTCATGACTGCGGGGATATTGGACAAAGGAAGTACCCGAGGATCTCGCGTCACTGGCCCTCCATGAATCGATGTGCCGACTCTCGGATTGAAGAGAGAGAGAGAGAATGTCTTGAAGTTGAAGTTGTTATGTATATTTTTAAAGATGGAGTTATCATGAATTGCAAGTTGTGGCTTGCAAAAAGTTTAACTAGGCAAATCTTGTGGGTTTAGGTTTGATTGGAGAGTGTTTACATTCTTTTGGAACTTTCAAGTCTTGTTTGATTATTTGCTCTTTATGGGGGCTGCGTCTGCTGTTCCTTCACTCTCCTTTGTCCTACTATTGGCATGATTATCCATCTGAGCATTAACATAAGGGTTAAACTTTTGCAAGCCACAACTTGCAGTTCATGATAACTCCATCTTTAGAAAATATACATAATAACTTCAACTTCAAGACATTCTTTCTCTCTCTCTCTTCAATCGGAGAGTTGGCACATCGATTCATGGAGGGCCGCGACGTCGAGATCCCTTGGTACTTCCTTTGTCCAATATCCCTACAGATCATGAGGGCCCCGTGTCGACCGTGACGGGCATAACCTACGAGCGAGAGCATCGAGTGGCTATCAAGTCCTCGGCACCGGCGCGGCCGCTCACTTGCCTAAACCAGCCGAGGGCTTCCGGCCTCACTTTGAACCACACGCTCCTCCGGCTCTTCCGGGCGTGGTGCGTCAGCAACGTGAAGAACAGCGTCGATCGGATCCCGACCTTGGAAGTTGTCCTTCGAGAGGGTTGCATCTTGAAGCTGGTGAAGGAGCTCGCAGCCGAGCACTCGGTGTCGGGGCGATGAAGAACTTGGCGGAGGAGGACAGCGGAACCGGACGTGCATGGTCGGGCACCGAGCGAGCGCCTGAGCAAAGAACGAAGAAGTGACACTTAGCGGTGCGGAGCGACGGCGACCACGGGAGAGAGCCAACAGGAGGGAACGTGAAATTTGAATTCAGAGGGGGGAGAGAGAAAGCGTCGGTGCATAGGAAGCTACACCTACAGCATGCAAAATTTTCCATTCCGCTCAGCTTGTGGGTCCCACGTGAGGACGCGTGTCGCTTTGCCAGTGCCTTTCCATTTGCCACGTTGGAACGTTAGACGTACCCAATATTTTCTCGCATTTCAGCCAAAGGGGAAGAAAACTTTTTGACTTTTTCTCCAGGCTTTGACCGAGTCAGATATATATGTGAATGAACTTGAAATGTGCCTAGAGACTACGGAATCTAATTTGCAGAATCTTTTCTGTGTTCATGTTGTCGGATTGAATTTCAGCTGTTTAGCTTAAGAATAGAGCGAGCTAAATTGCGCGCTAGATGGTATGCTTCATTCATATGTCGTGAGTTAGAATGTGATGGTTCGATTTCGTCATACGGCGATGCGGGGAATCGCTTGCTAGTTTTAAGTCGTAAGAAGCTCTTTTACCGGCTCTGCTGGCCGTCTTCGTCCAGGCAGGAGAGGCAAATAAAGGTCATGTTTGGGACGGCGTCAGGGCTTTGCGAGGAAGCCAAAGCCGAAAGATGAAACCGATTGAGCTCAAGATGCCACCGGAGCAGACACAAACCATCACGAGGGTCATCTTTGATATATTGAAGGAGCATGGTCCTCTCACGATCGCAGGCACCTGGGAACGTGTTCAAGTAATGTCCTTTTCATTCTTGAAGGTTTTCAGCACTTGTTGATTCTCATCCCTTATTCTTCCCCCTCTCTTTGGCATACTGCATCAACACCTTTGCATCTCTTAGGTGTCATCATTCTTATTGTCATCTTGGTGCGCTTAATTTGCTGATCATCGTTAAAACAATTCAGGAAGTTGGTTTTTAAGAGGACTGACTAGCAAAAGGCACATGAAAATAGTGTTGAGATGGATGAAGAGCGACAGAAGGTGAACTTTATGCAACCATGTTGGTCCGAATAAGCAATTTCTCTACACAACTTGGTTCACAAAAAGTGCGACAAGAAACGGAGAGAACAGTGAATGCTGCTTCAAAACCTGAACATCCACGATTTGTTGCAGTAGGCCTATTGTAATGTGGGAAAGCACACACAAAGATGTGTAGCTTTGACTTTTGAGTCATCATTGTATTTTAACCCTTCTTCTAGTTCAGTTTTGTCTTGTTAGAAGAGAACTGTACTTGCGTTTTTGGAGTTTGTAAATGAAGTTTAATGTTAAAGTATTACCTGATATACATAATTATCGGATGCCTCTTGACTGAGGTATAACATTCTTAGGGTGGATAGACAAATTCTTGCTTCTCAATCATGATACTGCATTGTTGGGGTTGAATTTGTCTGAGAATTCAGAATACTGCAGTTTTCAGTTGCTTTGACTTGAATTTAAGAGATGAGCTTCGTTGGATTCTTATCTAGCTCAATCAAAGTCAAACAAGTAATTCTCAAATTTATTCATCATGCTTTTGCTCTAGAGGCTACAAAGCTTCTTATCTCTAAATAAAAACCTTCTTGTTGGTTGAGAAAATGTTTTTCAGGGCAAATTGTGAATAAGGTATGATGATGAGTTTTATTCTTGAGCATTCTCATTCCAGTAACTAATGTGCCAAATTGCCCACTTGTTCCTTGCAAACACGTCTCTGTATAACCTCAGAGGCATCCACTTTTCTTGTCGATCTGCCGGTATCCATGCAATGTGAGAAGATTATGCTTGCTCTGAAACCAATTTCATTGCCTTCACGATCTGGTGGTGCTTCTCCTCTAGAGCACAAATTTTGCGCAAAACATTTTTCTTCCCATTTTTGCTGTTGGTGCTTTATCTTCCACTCATTGATCCTAAATAATTACAATCAAGCTGGAATATTCGGAGTACGTGGGAAAACTAGCCAGGTATATTTGTCTGGTCCCTGATAACACCAAAAGTGGTCTCTTACAACTTTTCTTCTGAATAAGAAACACATTTTATGTAGATGGGTGTGCAAAATTGAGAAATAATCCAGATTATCAGATGGTGTAAGTGATATGAGGTGCATACACATTGGTTGAAAGGGCTGATTATCACAAACACCTTTCGTCCTGTTGTGTGGCTGGCCATTTGTATGTGTTTTGATGGTAGGGTGGTGTTAGGTGTTATCTACGACAACTTGACATTGCAATCTTTATTAACTTGATGTGCAGATTCCTTCTTACATTATTTCCAAAGAGGAAGTTTGTATATCCTGCTTGGTCACACAACGTTGGTTTCTAAACTATTCTCTAACTGCGATATTAGAGGCTGGTTGATTCAATCTTATACTGATAATTCCATTTGTGTTTTATGCATTAGCTCATCCTCTGTATTCATTTTGCTTTTGTTGATGACATGGGTATGATTGAAATGACCACTTACTGCTCTGACATGTGAAATGGTTTTGATTCCATAAATTTTGTTTTCACGGATTTTGAGTTCTATGAAATATTTTCTGGGCATTGAAATGACCTTATCCATCCACCCTCGGTGTAATATGTTCTCGAGCACCTTAATAGTTTTGAGGCGTGATCCCTACGCAAATATCGGGGCCAAAGTCCTGGTTTTCTTGCTACATTTCAACATGGTTTTTGTGCTTCGAGTTCAACATCTGGTAAATTCACAAGCAGCTTTATCAAGTTATAACCACTACTTTTAGTAGGCAGCGTTTCCTTCAATTCACTTAGACTTTGGTTTTGCACTATTTAGCACGTCGTCTTATTTGTGTCTCCGGCTGCTCTCTTGAAGACTCACTTGAGAATTATAATAACAAACCAATGACATAAGTGGGATTTAGATACACCACACACGTTTAATTTTTCTGACTAGTCATTAGCTCTTAGCTATTTAGTTTTATTTTTTGTCATAACAAATCAGTATTATTTTGAGAACTTTAAGTAACAAAGAAAGCATAACTTCTATCATATCATTCCCCACAAAAGCGAACGTGGGTACATGCACGGTAGAAACAACCGCACAATCGAACAAGTTCTCGGTTTGGCAACAAACTACTTAGTGGTTAGGTTTCATGCCTCATGCTACAATCTCCAAGCACCCAGTCACCAAGACGGTATGGACAGTTCGCTAGAATCTGGGATTTAGCAGAGCTTGTGCATATGCCAAAAATCACATAAGAAAGCGCTGGGTTACAGGTGATGGGACCATAGGCAACCGCTGTTTGATAAGGAGACGTGGTGTAGTAGTTTTAGTTCACTTGATCGGGGTCACAGTCTCCAAGTCCGCGAGCACATAATCCACACTGTTCAAGTAAGGGTCACTGCTCGAATAGGTGCCGGCATTGCAAGCCCTATAAACTTTGCTGGTGTCAGAGCACCTTGGAACAACATGGAACATCAAAAGGACTCGTTAACCAGCGTAATTGCAGCTCCTGAATGAGTATGCATAACATAATATCTTTACTTAATCTTTATGCTAATCCTGTATTGCACCTAGAGAGGCTCTAGTCTTGACTATTTATAGTGGTTGTGCCCAGTAGGGTTTCTTCTATGATTAGCATACGAATCTTTCTTTGACGGTGCCAATGCATGAGCATTCTTAAAAGCTTCTGCTTGTTTCGGATATAGGGCGGAGACAATGCAATTTGTTCTTTTGCTAAGGACCAAGTATGTAGTTTTAATCTGTTCGAGTATTTCAATTTATTTCTTAATTGTACATTGGTCATTTTTTCTTGGGAAAACCAATAGATATCCCTCAATTTTATTCCGGATAATAAATTTACTCTAAATTATTTTTATGATACAAAAATCAAACTTACATTGGTATGATACATTTATGTTAAACTTTTCAGACACAAAAGACCCAAGTCTTTTATCTATATGACACATTTACCTAATTGTTTTCTTTTTGTAGGACCTCAAAAGCCCCAAATTTTTTGACATTAAATTTTTGTATTAAATATGCCATATGGATACGAGATTGAGGCTTTTGATATTACAAAGAAAGTTTGGAATAAATATGTCATACCATACAACTTTAAGGTAAATGTGACACATAAATATAAGTTTGGGATTTTGATGTCACAAAAATTAGTTTAGAGTAAATATGTTAAGTGGGCAAAGTTTGGGATTTTTGGTCATTTTTATCCTTTTTCCTCTGGCTAACTTGTTGATTTGCTAATTGGCAAAGAGTTAAATATCATTCAAGTTTAAAATTTAGATGTAGACAATAGTACAGATTCGAGCGTCTATAAATTTGCTGCTCTCTTTCGCGAATCTATGGTAATCTTGGTTTTCTCCTTTGGGAGTTCTAACGATTTTGTAATGTTTCGTTTGTCCCCGATGTTTATGTATGTCGTTTATGTCGTTCCCGTCCTTTTTCATCTCGTAGTTTAATTAAGGTACTTCTATTTTTATGAAATTATCGTTCCTTTGAGTCACTGAATAATAGACAAATTAACCTAGAAGATTCTCGGTACTTTTTGTTGTTCATTGCTTTCTCTGTCTTCTTTCTCATCCTATTTCTCTACAATTTCTCTTTGGATAATATTTGAAACTTTCACATCTTTAGCTTGACTAGCACCTACAAATGTACTAAGAAGATACTTATTTTTAAGTAAGCTATCATGTATGATTTTATGTCAAACGTAATTTGGGTCTGTAGAAAATCCATTTCTCAAAGAAGAAATATCTTGATGTGGCTAGAAGAATAAAATATTTACGTCGGGAATATGACATGCGAATTCTTGCACTCCTTGACATGAAACCGCATGATAATTCTTCTGTATCAAAGTTTGCTAAGAAAATTTTTGATTTGGGTTTGCAAAACTTTTCCTTGGACTATGGCAAAGTGAAAAATAAAGGGACAACATGGCTCCCAGAGCTATTTTACAAGGACATAGGGGGTGCAGTAGGAGGAAAAACATAAATGCAAATGTTGAAATGGAACAATCAGAAAAGAAAGAAAGAGGAGAGATGAAGATGATAATAGGTGCCATTTAATGAATACCCGAGACACGTTTCAGAGACAGAGGGAGAGCCCAAAGCAGGAAGCTCTGTTTCAGTTTTCAGATTCATAATCTGTTGATGAAGCGCGCCATCTCTTCCCTGCTTCCCGTCTTCCTTCTTCTTCCGGCTCTTGAGTTACGTGGGAAAATTTGCAGAGCTGGTGGCGGTGGCGGTGGGTTTACGGGTGTCCGTGATGCCCTGTGTTGCTTCGGTATAATGATAAAGTCGAACCCTCTGCCTTCCCCTGGGATTTTAGTCTTGCTGTAGTGAGGATGAAGCACTACTCCACTGCCATCCGCTTGATTGAACGGCTGCATTTGTCAGGGATTGAAGTTGATCATGTCTTGCTGACGATTTCCCTGAATTGCTTTTCCCGGTTAAGGCGGGTTGATTTGGGTTTGTCTATCCTAGGCAGAATCTTGAAGCTTGGGTTTCCATCAATGTCGTGACATCGAGCACCCCTGATTGACGGTCTCTTTATTCAGGGCAAAGCTGATCAAGCACTGAGGTTCCTCGATGATATGCAACGAAACGGCCCCGAACCTAATGAGACCACGTATGCGATAGTCGCGAAGGGGTTTGGCAGGCGAAAACACCAGACTGGAAGATTGAATTGCTAAGGGACTGGGAAGAGAGAAGCTGCAGGCTTGATTCCTTCACATACAACATAGTGATTGATAGTCTTTTGCAAGGAGGGATTGATTGCAGAAGCGTTGAGACTCCATGAAAGCATGAGTAGGGAAAGTGATCAAACCAGATGTTGTTACTTACAACTCCTTGATTCATGGTCTGTGCAATGCAGGCCAGCTGGAATATGCTCTCGCATTGTTGAAAGAGATGACAAGCAGAGCAATCCAACCCGATTTACCCACTTATAACTCCTGGTTCATTGCTTATGCAACCTAGGCCAATGGAAAGATGCTACGGTCTTGTTGGAAGATGACGAAGGCAGGAATTGAACCGACGTCGTTACTTATACCTTGGTCATTCAAGAGTGTGCAACTCTGTGGTGACAGAGGCTCAAAGACTGCTGAGTCATGGTGCAAAGCAGAGTAATGCCAAATGTTAGAACCTTCACTGTCCTGGTGGATGCATATTGTAAAGAGGGAATGCCAGAGGCTGAGGCCATAGTCGACCAGATGATACTGTGGGTCAAATGCCTTCTAGTTTCATTTATAATACATTGATGAATGGTTATTGTTTGCATAATAGAATGGACAATGCTAGCAGGAGGCTTAATTTGATGGTTGAAAGAGGCTGCTCACCTGATGTTGTTAGTTATAGCACGTTGATTAACGGATACTGCAAAGTGAAAAGAGTTGACAAATCAAGATGCTTTTCAAGAAATGCTTCAAAGGGCCCTGATTCCTGATGTCATGACATATAGCACTCTAGTATATGGATTTTGCCAGGTTGGGAAACCTTAGCCATGAGGAGCTAATTTGAGATGCAGTCTTCAGAATCTATCCCAAAATCATTATACCTTTGAGTGCTTTACTCGATGGCTTGTGTAAAAACGCAGCAAGATTGACAAGGCCATGATATTCTTGAAAGATGGAAGATACCAAATTCGCCCCAGACATTGTGACTTACACTATTCTAATAAACGGCATGTGTAATGCTGGAAAGCTTGACGATGCTAAGGGCTGTTCAATTGTTTGCATGCTCAAGGGTTGCAACCCTGATGTGTGGACGTATGGTATTGTCATGCATGGGTTGTGCAAAGGGGGATGCACGGAGGAAGCATATCAGCTTCTAAGGGAAATGGAAAGAAAAGGATGCCTTCAAATGTCACTTATAACACAAATCCAGGACTACTAAGAAATAAAGAAAATACGGAAGCTGACATGTAATCCTGTCAAATTTAAATGGTTGAAGGGTTTTTCTGCAGATGTAGTAATCTACAGAGTTGTGGGGTTAAATATGTTGTGACAAATGGAACTTCTTCCTTTATGAAGGCAACATGATGACAGCATTTGATCAAATTAAGTGTAAGTTATGTTCTATTCCCTATGCTCTCAAAGTAAGTTTAGATCTGCAATACTTGGCTATGATTCATATTGAATTTTGTACTTGATGAAGGCGTTGATCATTGTTTATAACAACCATGGAATTATAAGGATATATTTCTGTTTATACTCTGCAAAATTTCTCTGCTTATGTTGTGAGATTTCAAATTTCAGTTGAGCACTTGAGTACGGTGAGTTAAATTCGATGCCAATTGATGTTCCATTCATGCATCGTGTTCGCTGTTAGATCTTCATTATCAAGTTATCTTGATTGTCACATCATCCATAATCCTGCAAGTCTCAGCTACTTGCAGAGATATAAAACTGTGTGCATGAATCTCACTTCTTCGAACAAGAAAAACACAAATTTGATTTCATCGTGGGTCAGAATTACTGATAGTTCAATTTCGTCATATGGGCAATACCTGGAATTGTTTTGCTAGTTTTAGGGTTATAAGAAGCTCTTTTATTGACTCTGTGACTGTCTTCCAAACAGGAGACAGGCAAATAAAGGGTAATGTTGGGGACAGCAAATACTTTTTGTGAGGAAGGCGAATCCAAAGATGAAACCGATTGAGCTCAAGATGCCTCTAAAGCAGAACAAATCCATCACGACGTGACATATTGAAGGAGCATGTCCTCTCACGATTGCAGACACCTGGGAATGCGTTCAAGTAATGTCTATTTTGTTTTTAAAGGTTTTCAGTGCTTGCCAATTCCCATCCTTTATTCTTTGCCACTCTGCTGTATAATGCATCAACACCTTGCATTTAGATGTTGTCATTCCTGTTGAAATCTTGGTGCGCTTAATTTGTGATCATTGTCTCAATACAATTCAGGAAGTTGCTTTAAGAGGATGATAGCAAAGGCACATGAAAATAGTGCTGAGATGGATGATAGAGAGACAAAGGTGTGGCTCGTATGCAACTAAGTTGGTCCAAATAGCAATTTCTCTACACAACTTGGTTCACAAAAAGTGTGACAACAAATGGACAGAACAATGAATGCTGCTTCAAAACCTGAACGTCCATGACTTGTGCAGGTAGGCCTATTGTAAATGTAGAAAACACATAAAGATGTGTGTCGCTTTGACTTTTAGTCTTCACTGTAGAAGAGCCATGCAAAGGTTGTGTAAATAAAGTTGAATGTTATGGTATTACCTGATTTGCATAATCATTGGATGCTTCTCAACTGGAAGGGTAGCAACATTCAGTGTGGATACAGAATTTCTTTGCTTTGTGGTTGAATTATGATAAGTTGCGTTTGCCAGTTTGAGTTGGTTGAGAATTCAGAATACTGCAGTTTTCAGTTGCTTTGACTTGAATAAAAGAGATGAGTTGGATTGGATTGTTATCAAGCTCAATCAAGTCAAACAAGCAATCGTCTAAATTTATTCGCTATGCTTTTGCTCTAGAGGGTTCCAAAGCTTTTTATCTTGAAATCAAAAACCTTCATCTTAGTTGAGAAATGTTATTCTGGGCAAATTGTGAATAAGATATGAGGATGACTTTTCCTTACGCATTCTCATTCCGGTACTAAAGTGCCAAATTTGCCCACTTGTTTGTTGCAACACTTCTCTATATACAACCTTGAGGCATCAATTTTCTTCTTGCCGATCTGACATCATCCCATGCATTGTGACTAGATTATGCTTGCTCTCAACCATTTCAATTAACTTCACAATCTGGTAGCGTCTTCTCCCCCTAGAGCACAAAATTTTGCTGCCAAAAATATCATTCTTCCCATCATTCAATTTAGTACTTTATCTTCCACTATTGATCCTAATAATTATGATCAAGCTGGAATATTTGAGTACCTGGAAAGCTAGTCAGGTATAGCGGCTGTGCTTTGGAGAGTACTAAAATGTGGTCTCTTGAAACTTCCCTCCCTGAATAAAAACCCATTTTATGTAGATGGGTGTGCAAATTAAGAGGTAGTCAGATCATCAGATGGTGTAAAGTGATATAATGTATACACATTGTTGAAAGGGTTGATTATCACCACACCTTCGCCCTGTTGTGTGGCTGGCCATGGCCCATTGTACGTGTTTTTGCTGGTGGTTGGTGTTATCTGCTACAACTCATTGTAC
This sequence comes from Eucalyptus grandis, assembly GCF_016545825.1. NCBI lineage: Eukaryota > Viridiplantae > Streptophyta > Magnoliopsida > Myrtales > Myrtaceae > Eucalyptus > Eucalyptus grandis. Next base: position 13,062,906 of record NC_052612.1, read on the forward strand.
GAGTTTTGCTGGTGGTTGTGTCATCTGCTACAACTGGACACTGCGATCTTTATTAACTTGATGTGCAGATGCCTTCTTACATTGTTTTCGAAGAGGGGGTTTGTATATCATCCCTGCTCAGTCTCAGAAGTTGGTTTCTGAACTATTCTCTACTGCTTTATTAGATCTGGTTTGGTCAATCTTTATGCTGATAATTCCGTTGTTTCATGCATTAGTGCATCCCTGTCTTCATTTTGGTTTATGTTCACGACACAGATATGATTGGAATTGACTGTGACTGACCAACATGTGAAATGGTTTCGACTCCATAAATTTTGTTTCGTTGATTGATTTTTATAGAAGATTTTCTGCATTGAAATGAGCTTATCCTTGTATGCCATCTGCATGGTGTAATATGTTGTTGACCACCTTTGTGATTTTGAGGCGTGATCCTTAAGCAAATATTGGCCAAAGTCCAGTTACTTCTTGCCGCACTTCAACATGGTGTTGTGCTTCTTTGAGTTCATACAACATATATATTTACATGGTAAATTCACAAGCGGCTTTAGCAAGGTTATAACCATTTCTTTAGCCTATAGGTAGTGTTTCCTTCTATTGATTTAGGCTTTTTTGGTTTTTGCACTATCTAGTACGTCCTCTTATTTGTGTCTCCAACTACTGTCTCTTGAAGACTCGCGAAATCGTCATAGCAAATCAATTACGTAGATGTGGATTAGATACACGACACAAAGTTTGATTTTTTTGTACTAGTCATTTGCTTTTAGCTTTATTTACTAAGGTTTTTTTCATCATAATAAATCAATATTATTTTGAGTACTCTAAAATAAGAAAGAAAGCATAACTCTAACCAAATCGTTTAAAAACGAAATATAATAAAAAAATAAAAATAAAAATAAAAATGTCCGGCAGAAACAACTGCATACAATAGAACAAGGCTCTCTGGTTCGGAGACGAACTACTTAACCAGTAAATGAATAGATTTCATACCTCATACTACAATCTTCAAACACCATATTGACGCTAGGACTGTTTGAATAGATTCGCCAGTATACAGGCCTTAGCAGCGCTAACATATGCTGTCGCTGAGAAAGCGCTGAGTTACAACACAGGTGGCACGACCATAGGCAGCTGTTGTGGGATAAGGAGACATGGTATAGTAGTTGTAGTTCACGATTTGTGCCGCAGTAGCCATGTCAGTAAGGACATAAGCTACAATGTTTGCGTAAGTGGTTGTCCTCGAATGGGTACCGCCATTGCAACTCTACAAGTTATGCTGGTGTCTGAGCACCAACAACATGGAACATCAAAAGGATCCAACTAGCATAATCTTAACTCTTGAAAAGTATCATAACGTGATATCCTTTACTTAATTTTGGGCTCAATCCTATTTTTTGCACCTTGAGAGGCTCGAGTCTTGACTATTTATAGTGGTTGTGCCCAATAGGTTTCTCCTATGATTAGCATATGAATCTCTCTTTGATGGTACGCAATGCAGAGCGTTTCTCAAAAGCTTCTGCTTGTTTCGGATATAAATGGAGACAATGCAATTTGTTCTTTGCTATGGACCAAGTATGCAGTTTGATCTGTTTACAAGTAATTCAAATTATTTCTTAAGTGTACATTCGTCATTTCACTTTGGCTAACTTGTGATTTGCTAATTGGCCAAGAGTTAAATATCATTGATTTTTAGATTGGAAAGAATTTAGATGGGAAGTAAAGAACAGTACAATTCTAGCATCTATAAATTCGCCGTTCTCTCTTTCACGAATCTTTGGTAATCCTCACTTTCTTCTTTGAGAGTTCTAACGGTTTTGTAACGTTTCATTTTTATGGTATGTCGTTTTATGTTTGTTTCTGTCCTTTTTTCATCTTGTCGTTTCACTAAGGCACTTCTATTTTTCTGAAATTATCGTTGGTTGGAGTCAATGAGTAGTAGACAAATTAATCTAGAAGATTCCTCGATGCCTTTCAGTGTTTGCTGCATTCTCGTATCTTCTTTCTCATCCTATTTTCTCTCCCAATTTCTTCTTGGACAACATTTGAATTATTCATATTTGGCTTGACTAGCACTCGAAAATGTACCTAAGAAGATGACAACTATTCTATAAGTAAGCTCTCATGTATGATTTCATGTTGAATGGGGTTTGGGTCTTTGGATGAGCACATTTTTCTCCAGACAAAGATCTCTTGGTGTGGCTAGGATAAAATATTTCATTGGGGATACGACTTGCAAATTTTACACTTTGGACATCAAGTCACAGAATATTCTTTACATCAAAATTTCGATATGAAAGTTTCGACCCCGTGTTTGCAAAACCTTTTCCCTCGGACCATGAATGGTGTCATTGACCGTTGCCAAAGGAACAAATGGATATATGTATGACATCCACGAAATCCAAGTTCTGTCTTCGATTGAATAAGTTGGGTTTCATTAATGCGTCTATAGTTCTTTTTTTTTCTTGAATTGATCACTCATGGGATAATTAGTCTGTCAGTGAAGTCGTTAAGGGATTTTAACACAATAGACTTGATGAATTCACTAGGAATCGGTTGTTTGACCGTGCTAATCTGCAAGGGTCACTTTGTCAAAATTGATTAGAGACTGGAGATAGATTGATTCAACAGAGATGTGTAATTAGTGTGTGGGTGATTCCACTAATTGCAAAATTTCCGTCAATCGACATTAGACCAATTTTTCTATCATTTATGTACCAGGTAATACTCGTATTTGAAACCTTGAGGTTTTATGACAGCGAGAGTCACAAATGCATTGAAGATGCATGTTGCTTTGCAAAATAATCAACCACGGTTCAATTACACTAAAAATTCTTAAAAGCTACTTGGTAGGCTAGGTCATGCCAAAATCATGCCAAATTGAAATTAACTCAAGCAATTTGAACCTGATTTTAAAATTGAATACATTATGTCACGAGTTATTTTAGTAAACGTCGACTCGTCCTTTTGAAGATTTTTCGCAAACCGAGATTTTTGTGAAAATTCAAGATGGAGCTGTTTTTGGGAAATTAAGGGGACCTGCTTTTTATCGCATTTTGGATCTGAGAGTTCAGTGGCGGAAAAATGTTAATTTGGTCGAGGCATCGGGTGCAATTTATAGGACAAAGTGAATCAATTTAAGAGCACTGAACTCAATTTGGGGAATATGTTCAAAAATTCATATCCCCTCAACCTCGGCCTAATTGGGGGAGTATTCTGGGGAGAATTTAGTGCACAAAATTGGCTGAGGATAGAGCTGAATTAGGTGGGGCCTTGCCAGGGACAAAGATGATAAATAGGAAGACTTTGGGGCCAATGGGGTCCCTCATGCAGCTGGCTTCCTTCTTCTTTTTTCTTCAAGAGCTGCTTTCTCCATTTTAAACCTTTGAAGTTCCAAAATTGTAGAGAAGCCAGCCAACTCTCCCTAGCTTTGTCATGTCACTGAGTCCCTCCGTTATTTCGTCGTCGCGCCCTGCGACGCCAGCCGCGCCTAGCCATTACGTCTCGCTTGTTACGTAGTCGTGCCCTCTTGGGCCTCCTTAGGCCACGTCGGAGCCCCAGCCGCCGTCTAAGTCGTCGGAGCGGCCATCGTCGCCCGCATCACCCAGGCGCCGTCCCCATGACCCTAGTCTCATCGTTTCCACTAAATCGTCGCTCGGCTCACCCTCTTGGCTCTGACAACCCCTGGTTCCGAATTCTAGCAAGGAATCGTGGCGCTTCAAGGCCCATTTTGGACCACTTTCGGGCCTTCGGGCTCCCACCGCCACGAGATTTATCGCCGTCTCGCGTTGTTGTCGCGTGGGACTCACTAGATTGCAAAATCGGTGAGTTTGCTAAAATCTACTTAGGGAATTAATTATGTAGGGATTATTAGTTTAAGTTAATTAGGATAATGTGGTTAGTTAGAATTGATTAGTGATTTAATTATTCGATTTGCATGTTAGGTGGTTAAAGTAGTGTAATTAGATACTAGATAAAGTTATTTATCTATATTGGTTCGGAAATTTTATGGACTTGTTTCAAAAGATTTAATTAGGCATTTAAACCTAAGTTTCTATTTTGGCATTTAATTGTATTTAATTAATTAATTTTGGTATTTATTTAATTATTTATTATTTTCCGGAAATTAGACAGAATATTTGGTGATTAGAATTTCGTGCGATTGTAATTGTGTGCTTGGTTTATTTAATTGAGTGATGATTTTTGCAAATTGAGTGGAAATTATAATTTTGATATTTATTTCAAAATTGAGTAATTTCGATATTTAATTAGAAAATACTAAAGTATGCGTGATTTTTAACGCAAAAATATTTTCAAAACACTATATAAATAGTGGGATTTTTTAAAAGAAAGATATTGCATTTTTGGCTTAGCCATTGGTACCCACATACGATTATTTTTCCAAGTATATTTTATCAGTGATGAAATTAGGTAAGTTCGTTATTTAATTGAGGAACTGTGTGCCCCAGGGCACAAGATCCTTGGTCATTGATTTATCGTATTTCGGCTTGTGTGAGTAATTTGATACGTCGAACTTTGTGAGAACGTTAGATAATAGAACATAAGAGACGATATGTCACTATGAGAACAAGATAACATTATCGCCTTGTGTGGGCAATGATCATTTATCAATTTTGTGGAGAGCAACAATCCGTATATTAGCTTGTGTGAGCTACTATCTATCTATATTAACTGGCGAGGCTATTATTGATCCATCAACTTGTGTGAGCATTATTTGTGTTGATGGTATTGGATAGATAGTATTGAATTGATATATAGTGATTGGATCAAATGATCGTTGAATTCAACGATCGTTGGTATTGAATGATTAATTGGTTGAGATTATAACTTGTGCTAACGTGTAGGAGAGAATTGAGGTAGGTAAGTCTTCGACTTGTGTGTGCACAGACCGACTCCAGGCTATTTCCTTCCTAGTTGGAGTTTAGGGGTGGACTTGTTTGGGACATTGTCTCACCTCGTCAGGCTTAACCTTTTCAAGTCCGTAAATAGCTGCTCCTCTTGAGTTTTGGCCGGCTCATGGGGTTATCGAGCGGGTTTTTAGCTACCCGATCCGAAGCCCGGGTTTATGAGCTAGTAGTGACCACTGATGCAGGTCGAAGAGACCTACCTTTATATGTATCTCATCGACCAAGTTTGGTTTCGCTACGGACCTAATGTGAATTCATGGTGGTTCCCTTAGGGTTTTGGGATTGCACCGGCGACTCTTAGATGAGATGCCTGTTGACCTGCGCGGTGTTGTGGGGTGTGCAACGGAAACCGCTTGGACCGGGAACTAGGACCGGACCGGACTGGTCGGTTTCGGGCGGTCCTAGAGTGTCTCGGTCAGTCTCGGGTTCCTATTTTTGGAACCGGTGGCCGGTTGGTTCGATTCTCGGTTTCGGGTCGGAACTCGGATCGGACCACTGGACTGACCGACCATTTATATATATATATATATATATATATATATATATATATATATGTATATGTATATATTTTAATTTAAATAATTTATAGTACCCATTACCATCATATTTATTTGCTTCTCTCATAACTCAAAGCTAATAATCCCTCCCCTCTTTTGCTTCCCGAACTACACTCAACATAACCATCACATCAGCTTTTATTTTCCAAAATTTTGCAATTCTCCTCACTTGCTTCCTTTCCCTCTTGAAACCTAACGAATGGCTAAACCTCTCTTTTTGTTAGTTTCTCGCTTTAATATACGGTAACCATCACATCAACTTCTATTTTTCCCAATTTTTGTGATCCAACTCGCGGTAATTCGATTCAACTTTCATTTTCCCAAACCCTTCCTAATTCCTCCCACGACGTCATCATCTCTTCGCTCTCCCGTCTCCCATCGCTGCTGACGATTCCCAAGGGGCTCTCTCGTTCTTTGAGGTGAGTCCCGAGTCCCGTCTCGATAAGCTCTTTTGCTATGTTTTCATTGCTGCGCGGCTTCGTTGTTTGATCATTTTATACTGTAGTCCCATCTTCGTTTGTTTCCCGACATGCGATTGTGCTGTATTGATGTCGCATTTGGGAAGGGCGGTGGGTGGTTGGTTTGCCTCCTCCGCGCATTTTGGTGTGGGTAAGAGCTCGTTAGTGGGATTTCAATCTTCTAAGCTCTCTATTGAGATTTCAATCTTTGGCTCTCTTTGTTTCCACAAAGTTGATGTTTTTTTTTAATTTAATAGCGTCACTTTGTTGGTCACAAAGTGAATAAAAAACTTGACAGATCATAATCTAAATTGCATTACTTTACTAGTAATTACTATTTATTTTTTTGTTAAATGAAATGAAAACAAGTGATGGTTCATTGAACCGGACCGGTTAGTCCGGTCAGTTCCTCGATTCCAAGTTAGCGGTCGGTCCACGGTCCAGAAAAGTGGGAACCGGTCCTCCGGTCTGGTTCCGGTTCTTGGATGGAACCGGACCGGGCGGGAACCGATCACCCCTAGTGTTGTGGAGAACCCGCTACCCTCGGGAGCCGGTGGAGATTGAAGAATCGGTGAATGAGTCTGGCTAGCTGGCCTTAGGTGATACCCTTTTGTTGAGCCGGTCTTTTGTAGACCTTTGTCCTTAGACTAGTGCTGTATATAAACTAGTTGGCTATGTATAAATGTGTGTTGTGGTTTTCAGAATTTGTAGCTCTGCTTTTCTATCCCATCTTTATGTTGTATGGAGATTTATTTATATGTTTCCATGCGTATTAAAAATGGGTTTGGCGACGCGTCCGGGACGTCGCAAATTTAATCAACCACCAAGAGATAGGCATGCGCTCAAGGATCGAGGCGTGACAATATGGCTCTCGAGCAATTTTACAAGGACATAGGAGGTGGGTGATGTTTATAGTTTCTGGACGTTGATGATTGAAATGGCCTGTAAGAGGAAAAACATAAATGCAAATGTTGAAATGGAATAATTAGAAAGAAAAGAAAAGAAAGGACGTTTGCTTTTCCTTTTGAGTCTGATGAGTTCAATCATTCAAATTTAACTCACTCATGTGCCATAAAGCAAGTTTATGGTGCTACATCTTGAGGTCATCTTAGATTATTTTGTTTTGTTTCAGCTTTGTAGCACAGGATAGTTGGATGATCTTATGCTTTTTCGTTTTCATTTCTGGCCTGTTGGCTATAGTTGCATAGGGTATGGTTCTCTCGTTCTGACGTATTTATATTCATAATTCATGCAATTGCCGTTAATCATTGAACATCCGTGCGATGACATTACCAAATGTAAGTACTGTGATTAACTGCCAGTACATCCTGAGAAGAAAATTTTTCATGTCACACTGACTTGGGGGCAGGAATTCTTCCACCCATTTTATCACGTACTTCGGCTTTCTCCTGTGATTGAAATGAAGAATTCTTGATGGTAGAGTGATAGATGGATGAGACATATGCATGAGAAGAATTCCATGCAAGAAAGGGAAAATTGTCCAAAAATTCCTAAATCTATTACACTTTTGCCAATTCAATCCTAAACCTTTAACTTTGCCAATTGAGTCCTAAAACTTTCACTTCTTGCCGATTCAGTCCATCCTGCTAATTTTGGCCATAAATGCTGACGTGGACATCGGCGGTGCCACGTAGATTGCTGGTTGACGTGACAATTTTAAATAATATTTTAATATTTTTAAATATTTTTTGATTTCTGTTTTCCCTTCTTTTTTTTTTGGCTTTTTCCTTGGCCTTTTCCGGTGGCCGGCCATCGCTTGTAGCCCGAGTGGCTGGCCATCGGAAAAGGCCAAGGAAAAACCAAAGAAAAAAGGGGAAAAATAGAAAAACAAAAAATTCAAAATTCAATTTTTAAAAAATATTAAAATATTATTAAAAAATTATCTACGTCGACGCCCGAGTCTTTCATTAAGACTGCAGGTGTGTCCATGTCAGTATTTTCTAGCTAAAATTGACCGGATGGATTGAATCGGCAAGAAGTGAAAATGTTTAGGACTGATAAAGTTAAAGGTTTTAGACTAAATTAGCAAAAGTGTAATAGGTTTAGACTTTTTTGGATAATTTTCCCCTGCAAGAAAACAATAGATTGTCAAATAATCGACATGTGACCCTTAACTTGAGCAAGTATTAGAAAAATAGAGACCCTACAACATGGGAGTATCAATATATACATGGAGAAGAGCAACTAGCATCTATATTATGCTTAAAATTAGCATTATGAGATACATGCCCTTGCCCCTGCCCCCCAGCCCCACCCCCAAACTGCTAGCAAAATTAACAGGACCTGCATGAATAATGAATAAACATGTCTCAGAACGAGAGAACCATACCCTATGCAAATGGCCTATAAGTGATGTTTATAGTTTTCGGACGTTCATGATTGGATGGTATATTTGTTATAAATTTTACTAGTTTTGGATTTTGGAGTCGAATAAAATAGATTGTGGTAATTTGTCATAAACGTACAGAAGTTTAGGGTTTTTTATGATCAATCGGGGTAAATTGGTCAAAGTATACTGGTTTTGGAGTTTTGGTGGTCAAAAAATAGTTTGAGGTAAATTTGTCACAAGTGTACTAGTTTGGGGTTTTCAAGGTATTAACCCTAAAAGTAAAAGATTATCCGAGGCATTTTTTTCCAAATTTTCTGAGATTTACTATGAGAAATTCTTGAACATTTGGTAAACTAGCTTACTGGTGCCAGGGACAAGATGAGGTACATTGTGAAATCCTTTTCCATCATGCTGACCCTCTCCAACCATTCAAGATATGAATAGCCAAAACAAGCACCTCATCAATCTGATCATTCAATCTAGTGGCTCCACCACTTTCCACATTGAAATACCTAATTCAATGTTCAGTTGGATACATCCACTTAATAATTTTCCCTTTGAAGAGAGAAAGGGAGGGAATCTACTAGAGGTAAGAGAAGTTCGAAAACCTATTTGGTCTAGAAGTCAACTTCTCCAATTTGAAACAAGTTTGACAACTTTTGACCCCTACTCAAAATTTCTGATTAAGAGAGATCTAATCGCAACCAAATCTAAAGATTTTATTAAAACAATGCCAAGTAGCTGCCCAGGTTAAGCTGAAAAACCCAAATCAAATGGAAAAATATATGTGCAGGCACAACACACTCTAGACATTAGGGTGAGTAAACCACACGAAGAAAAATGCGAACCAGGAGATGCAGATAAGATGGGGCAGAAAATGATGCATACTTTAATCCAACTAAACCACACAAGAATTTCAACCAAAAAATAAACCACACAAAAACAAGGAATGAAAGAAAAGTTGTTACCTGCTCCTGTAGATGCTCTATCTTCTGAGTTTGCTGCATCACGTGTGGTGAAATGGAGGTGATTCAATGCAGACATTTCCACCATCTTCGTTTCCATTTGTTGGACTGCATCTAGAAGGCTCATCAACTCTGCCTGAACAATACATATGCAGAACAAAGTCTGAGTGACTTGAATGCCAGAGTAAAATAACCGATCAACTTCATCAATAATCAGTTTTCCCCAAGAAAAAGTGGATTGTGTGATTACCAGAAGGGCACCTGTCTCACATCCATGTGTTCTTGCTGGACTCTTAGAAGCTCACTTGGAACTTCATTAGACTTTTTTAATTCATTACCATTTGAGTTATCACAGAATGAATTGGCAGACTGATTAGTTTTCTTCTAGGTCTCACCATATTAATAGCCACCTGGAAGCTTATGGCTCTTAGCTGATCAAACTGTGTAGTGACAGAACGAAGCTTCTCACTTAAGATCAATACCTACAGTACAAGAGAGTAATTAACAGCAAATTAATCCGCCAGCCAATGCATGTCCAGATGTGGAACCACAATATCCTAGTCAAATCTGACAAGAAAACAGAGATTAGAAGTCGTCCCCCCCTCGCCATGGTCTCTCTCTCTCTCTCTCTCTCTGGTGCATGGGACAAAACCAGAAACCAAATTCCTCTGACTAAGCATAGGAAATTCATGCCAAAACAGAAAAATACCAGCAACCTTATGGCATTAGATATATTTACAACAAGAAAGAATGGACTCCACGCAGAATGATTCATCAAAATCAGCACCGCAACATGCGGACCTCAATATTATTCTACTGCAATGCAAAAGTCCCCCACTTTCTTTAAAAGAAAGAAAAGAAAAGTGGTGAAAAATATATCTGTGCTAGAGAGAATTCTTCCTGGCTGTAGTATCTTATTTAAACATCAGAGTCTCCAACACCCATACAGAGGCTCAACCATGAAAATCTCATAAAATAATAACAAACTTATGTCCTTTCTCGGAATCCTAAAGACCTAAAGCATCTCCAGCCTCACTAGATTAATATTATATGTTTTGATCTAAATAAATATAACTTGGACAATTAGTTTTCCTTAAAAACCATGCATGGTCATAAGATTATACTGCCATAAGATGCATAAAGATAGAATTGCCTCACCACTCCCTGTTTGTGTGCTCACCCAGTGTCGGCATTAGAGCCCTCGAGTTACATTATGTAAATGAATCAACAATAGCGATCATATTTATTTCAATATTGAGAGTACGTTTATATTCTTTGCCTTGGTAAAAGCTGATCTTTCCTTTTTGCATTATGAAAGATGCCATGGTGGCAGCCAGCTTTTGACGTTGAAGGCATCCATGACACCAAGGCAATAATAAGACTTATAGTACATTTGGTTCAGTTTTCCAAGGAGTTCCATTGGGAAAATGCTGTAGTATTTAAGCCTATCTAAGGGCTTTAGTCGAATCTTACTGAAAAAGTTGAAAGCAATAATCGATGAGATCAGCTTTGGTTTGGAATCGAATCTTTTGAAATTACATTTTTTTCCAAAACTACTATCACTAATTTTTTAGTTTTGATTTTATTTTCATTGTTCCAAAGTACCTTTACCATTATGGGTTGGTAAAAAGTTTAATATTTTTAATAAAAAGAAAAAGAAAACCAAAGTCAGCAGCATATAGCTTTGTAAAGAATAGTTTACCAAAAGCAATTTGTATTTCTTCAAACCCTTGGCCAACCCTTTAGGTTAAAGGTATTTGGGCGAAAAGAATCCTCAACGCCAAAACTTACATAGAGCTTAAGTTACAAAACTTACTAAAAAACATTTAAATTCTTACTTTTTATAAAATAAGACACTTGAGTGCCACATCCGGAGGAAAAAATCGTCAAAAATCTTGTGGCAATTTTTATTAATTTTCTCGCTTATGTGGCCAATCAGCAAAACCATACACAAAACGACGTTGTTTTGGTATAATTCGAATTTTCGTATAATAACTAATTAAATTAAAATTTTTAAAAAAATAAATAAATATTAATTAAAAAAAAGGAGGAGGAGGGAGGGCCGCGCTCTCACCGCCCTCCTTCTCCCTTTAATAAATTAATTATTATTTTAATTTAATTTAATTAAATATTATATTATTTATCCACGTAGTCACAAACCAATCGTTTTGAACACTATTTAGCTACATTAGTACAACTCCTTGAAGATTACAACATTAGTGTTTTGATTGATTTTCAATTTATTTTTGTTTTGATTTTGGCGTATTGTGTCATTGTGTTTGACTCCACGTGTTCCGGTGTCATGGTATTTGCCTAAAGGCTTTCAAAACTGAACAAATGCGGCAAGTAAATAGAAGTTGACATTCTGCATCTCGTGAAACTGTCCGATTTTAGAGAGAGAGAGAGACCGCCGAGCAAAGCAGAGCTTCAGTTTTCAGATTCATCAGCAGCTGCGATGAAGCGCGCGGCCTCTGGTGCTCCCCGTCTTCTTCTTCGTGCTCCAGCTGCGTGTCCGCTCCTCGGAGGTTCTGTTGATCCCTCCCTATTCTCACGGCCCGAACTGGTTCTTTGAGTTACGTGGAGAATATTTGCAGACCTGGTGGTGGGTGGAGGTGCGTTATTGTTTACGAGTGTCGGTGATGCCCTGTGTTGCTTCGGTAAATGATAAAGGCGAGCCCTTTGCCTTCCTCCAGGATTTCCGTCTGTTGGGCGCTATAGTGAGGATGAAGCACTACTCGACTGCCATCCGCTTGATTGAGCAACTGCCTTCTTGCTGACCATTTGGATGAATTGCTTCTGCCGGTTACAGTCAGTGGTTTGTATCCTGGGCAGAATCCTCAGCTTGGGTTTGACATCGATGTGGTGACATTGAGCACCAATTGATGGTCTCTTTATTCAGGCAAAACTGATCAAGCCTTGAGGTTCTGATGATATGGGACGAAATGGCCCCGAACCTGGTAAGGACACATGTGCGATAGTCGCCAGGGGTTATGCAGGGCGGTAAAACCAGATTGGCGATTGAATTGCTGAGGGACTGGGAAGAGAAGCTGCAGGATTGATTCCTTCACATACGGCATAGTAATTGATAGTCTTTGGCAAGGAGGGATTGATCACTGAGGCCTCGGGACTTCATGAAAGATGAGTAATGAAAGGTATCAAAACCAGATGTTGCTACTTATACCTCCTTGATCCAAGGTATGTGCAATGGTGGGCCAGATGGAAGATGCTCTCGTATTGTTGAAAGAGATGACGGGCAGAGGCATACAACCCGACATATTCACTTATAACTCCTTGGTTCATTACTTGTGCAAGCTAGCCAATGGAAAGATGCTACGGTCTTGTTGGAGAAGATGATGAAGGCAGGAATTGAACCGAACGTCTGCACTTTATACCTCTGTCATTCAATGAGTTAAAGTTTCCGGCCAATGGAAAGAGGCCCAAAGACTGCTGAGTCATATGGTGCAAAGCAGAATTATACCGGATGTTCAAACCTTCACTATTCTAGATGCACATTATAAAGAGGAAATGCTTGTAAGGCAGAGGCCATAATCAACCGGATGATTCAATTGGTAAAATGCCTAGTGTCACTTATAATGCATTGTTGAATGGTTATTGTTTGCAAAATAGGATGGATGATGCTCTAAGTGGTTCTTAATTTGATGGTTGAAAGAGGCTGCTCACCTGATGTTTGTTTTGTTAACACGTTGATTAATGGATACTTTCCTGGGGAAAGAGTTGACAAATAAAATACTGTTCCAAGAAATGCTTGAAAGGGCTTGAATCTGATGTCATCACGTACAACACTCTCATAAGTGGATATTGCCAGGTTGGGAACCTTAAAGCCACCGCGGAGGGAGCTAATTAGCGAGATGCGATCTCGATCGATCTGTATCTAGATCCATTATACCTTGAATTCTTTCCTGGATGGCCTGTGTAAAACGCAACAGATTGACAAGGCCATGATATTGTTTCAAAAGATGGAAGGTTCCAAATTTGTCCCAAACTTTGTGACTTACAATATTATAATGAATGGCATGTGTAATGCCAGAAAGCTCGACGATGCTAAGGGGCTGTTTGATTGTTTTTGCATGCTCAAGGCTTGCAACCTAACGTGTGGGCATGTAACATTCTCATGCATGGGTTGTGCAAAAGGAGGACATTTGGCAGAGCATATCAACTCTTAAAGGAGATGGAAGGAAATGGATGCTTCCCAGATGGGGTCACTTATAACACAATAATCCAAGGACTACTAAGAAATAACAAAAAGTACTAGGAGCCGCGCAACTTGTCGGTGAAATGGTTGAAAGGGGTTTTTTTCTGCAGATGTAGCAACGATGGAGTTGTGGGTCAAATATCTCATGACAGATGGAACTTCTTTCTAGTAGAACTCCATTGTCTCTGAGACTGTCCACTTTTCATCTGAAATGCAGAGTAAATCAGATTACCACCAAGTTTTCTTCCAATCGTCATCTCACTGAGTCTCATGTCCCATTAATGAAGTTGTTTTAAATCTGGGAGACAGTTCTATATCAGACCCGCCAAGACAGCAAATATTTGGAGGGTGGAAGGTGGATTTTGATACTCGTATGTAGGTTTGGTACCTAAATCTGTATTTAACTGGTATGTATACTTGTCTGTTAGTGCTTTTGGTGCCTAATGTTATTCAAACAGGTGAAATTCATACAAATGATTAAGCAGTCTAAGGATGATATTGAATTAAATAGATGTTAATAGCAATAACTTTACTTTGTAAATGAAGTATATTATGTCATAAATCCTGATTAGCCTATTGTGTATGTGCTTTGAGGGAGAGATCCAAGTTTTCTGTTATAAACTTTTTCACATCTGATCCTTACAATGTCCTATTCACCATAGATAGTTCAAGAAGACGCCCTCGAAGTGGATGGTATTTGAATCGGGTAGTGGAGAATATTTGGTCGAACTGTACTCAGATTATCACCACAGGTCGATTACACATTTGGTTTATTTGCTGAGCTTCTTACTGCAAATAACATAGGGATGGCTTCCTGACTGGGAACGTGGCTGCAAGTGTGAAAGCTACTTGAAGTATCTTACCCTTCACTGCAAGTGATTTTCCAAAAGCATTTGATGATGCGTGAACATGAACGCCATTGTCAAACATTCCAATGCTAGACGTCTTGAGAACAACAATCAACTTCATTACAGTCAGGCCCAGATATGTAAATTCCGTTGTCTTTTCCACTGCAGCAATTGGAAATTACTTTGCGATCAATAGGTTGGCTCTCAAAGGAGGTACATTCCTTAGCATTTTATCTGTTTTAATTAATTTCGGGAAACACATTTTCTCTCTCTTTTTTAAGTTTCTCACGTACAACAGGGGGACTTGCCTGAACCATCTGCCTCTCGTCATGCCCTCTACTCTTTGTCTTTGGCCAATCATGGTAGCGTGCAAGCATTTTTGGAGACCAGTCTTTGAGATAAGTTCACATTGGATCGCAAGACATGATCAATTGAAGTCAGGAAAAATAATTTGAAGTTGTGCATATATCACAAGAGGATCAACTCCTTGGCTGTCTCTTTTGTCCATTTCCTGATTTAGAAAAGCAGACTCATGGGCTTAGCAACTGAAGCAAGGCCACTTTTTATGATGACTCGTTAAATCTTCAAAGAAGGTTGGTTTCTTAAGTATCTCCTACACGGTAATAGTAGACGCTGGTTTGCTTCAATCTTATGCTGATGAGTCCATTTTTGTGTTTCATGCATTAGCTCATCCTCTGTACTTATCTTGGTTTATGTTGAATACACTTATACCATGAGTGTTGGCTTTGATTTAACATAGTTTCTATTTTGATTTGGCTTCGTTGAGATATTTTCTTGGCGTTGAGATATTTTCTTGCATTGAAATGACTGGATCCTCGCATGGCGTCATCTTGTGTGCTGTAAATATGTTCTGACCTCCTTAATGATTTTGGGTATCGATCCTTATGCAAAACTGGGGGCAAGTCATGGTTATTTCTTTCTGAATTTCATCAAGGAGTTGTGCTTAGAGTTCAACATATATGGTAAATTCACAAGCGGTTTGGCAAGGCGGTGGCCACTTTTTTTGGCCATTGGTAGCGTTTCCTTCTATTGATTTAGGCTTCTGGTTTTAAAACTATCTGCAAAGTCCTCTTATGTGCGTGTCTCCAACTGCCGTCCCTTGAAGACTCTCTTAAGTATCGTAGGAACAAACCCAATGATGTGGGTGTAGCTTGATGCACAATAGAATTTTCATAATAGTCGTTAGCTTTTAGCTACTTGCTTAGGTCTTTCGTCATGATAGAAAGAAAAAAAGTTGAAAACTTTAAAATAACAAAGAGAAGTATAGGAAAAGATATATGATATCATTTCCCACAATAAACATGACAACATGTATAGTAGAAATAACCACGCACAACAGAAATTAGGATACGTGATTAAAGAACATTTTTTTTCAACAAACTTAAACAACGCATGTCCTGGGGATTCTGCCATTCCGAACCAAAGGTTCTCTCTATTTGGTGCCACCACTGCGTAACCGTTGAACGAGTAGTTTTCATACCTCATTCTACAATGTTCAAGCTTCACTTGAGTGCCAAGACTGTTTGAACATATCGCCAGTATTTGGGATTTAACGGAGCCCATGCACATGCACCTGGTGCTGTAAGAAAGTGCTTGGCTACAAGTTGCGTGACCATAGGCGGCTGCTGCGGTACTAAGGAGATGGTAGAGTAGTTTGTAGTCCTCGTCACTAGGTGTCACGCGGTCACCATGTCTCAAGAATGTAAGCCATGCCGTTTGCGTAAGGATCATTGCTCGAATAGGAGCCGATATTGCAAGCCCTATTAACTATACCGGTGTGCAGGGCACCTTTGATAACATTGAACATCAAGAGGGAGGCATTAGCATAATTGCAACTTTTGAAGTAGTATCCATAATGTGATATGCCTTCAATTTTTTTCTCAACCCTACTTTGTACTTTGATAGGCCCTGGTCCCAACTATTTATAACAGTTGCGCCCAATAGGTTTTCTCCCACGATTAGCATATCAACCTTTCTTCCATAGTACCAATGCATAAACAATCTTAAAAGTTCTAGTTGTTTGTATTCAGAATGATAACAACGCAATTTGACCTGCTTAAGTAATTCAAAATATTTTTTTTTTAGTTTGCAATTTGTCCTTTTCTTTGGCTAACGTCTTTTTCTACCACTTGGACAACAGTTGCAATAATAATAATTAAAATAATTTGAAACAATAAATTTGTCTCTCTTCACAAATCATCGGTACCTGATTTTTTCATTTTTTGGAATTAATGAGGGTTTTATCACATTTCAATTGTCTCTTAATGTTCATTTGTATGCTGCTTATAAGAAGCTCATCCTTTTCATCTTGTACTCTCATTTATGTTCCACTTACTCTCCGGAGTTATCTTTTGTTGACTCCAATAACTCTAGACAACTTAATCAAGGGAGATTCTGATTCCTTTGCTTACTCGTTGAATCCTTGTTTCTGTTTTTTTTTTAAACATCCTATCTTGCATAACATTTGAACTATTCAATTTTGAGCTTGACTAGTACTCCCAAATTTACGTAAACTGTTGCATTCACATGCATCACTTGAGATCACTCATTGTTGCTCACGAAATACATGAGATATCTAAAGAAATAGCCAAAAGATTTATTCATTGGATCATGTTACCGATTATCTCAATGAATACTTGGCAAACATGCTCACAAGAAATTTTCTTATCTTCAATGCGTCAATAGGTATTCCTTAGAAATTGGCAAACATGCTCTGTTCTAGTTCTAGAATCTAGAAAGCCCAGATTTTCACGTGAAGCCTTTCTACTTGTGTCACTTTCTTTCGCGGATGAATGTTGAAGTTTTCTTCCTTGATTAATAAAAAATCTAGCTTCATATCGTTTTGTGATCAGGTAATTTCATTGCTCCTTTTTTTTCCTTTGTTTTAGTGATTCACAAATTGAGATGTGTATGACACCTATTTTTAGCAAATCTAGGAAAATAAAGAAAATAAAAATTGCATTGGAACAAATAAAAGGAAAAAATGAAAAATGAGGAAATTGATTTGATTGATTATGCATGGAAATTTGAAATTCTGATGAGCATTCAGAAACAATTTAAAATCAAGTAAATAAGAAGCAAGAATTTTGCAAAATAAAAATCTGAAGAGGACGATTGATTACAAATCACGCTATGATTACTACTGATTTAACGCGATGAAGATTAAACTGAAAAATGTCATATAAAGCAGCCATTCGAATTAGTATAAAAGAGAGCTTCATTTTTCGTAAGCAAGTGGATTTAAAAATCGAGAGTGAACTCAAGAAAATTTTCAAAGCAAAAGTAAGGAAGTTTTCTCCTTCATTTCTTTTTGAGTTCAATTTTCTGGGTCAGGTCAAAGGGGCTGTTTGCCCTTGACTGAAGAAAAGTACAAAAGTCAGCAGGGAATACGTGCGAGTAGACGAGGTGAGAGAGAAACCAAAAAAAGAAAAAAGAAAGAGACGCACTGTGCTTCTTCGTGGGTTCCTTCTCCGCAAAGCTGCACGACGTCCCGCCGCTCGCCTCCACCCTCTGTTCGAGCATCTGCAGCACTTGCCCGCCGATCACAGCACCCTGCCCACGACGTCACTGTCACTCGCCGGACTCGCCCGCATCTGCAGCTCCATCGCCGCACCTCCGAACGCCGGGCGCCCCGACGACCGCGCTTCCGCCCTCGCCGACGCCGCGCCACTGCAACACTCCTGATCCGCCCGCGACGCACCCGTCGATTCCGAGCTCCGCCGCGCCTCCGCACCGCCGCCTGCTGGTCCGCTCGCTGACGCCAGCGCCGCCCCCACTGCTCGCCGCGCCACCGCACCGCCTCCGCCGGTGATCCCTACCCGGATCGACGCCCACTGCCCCGGAGCTCGACGCCGTCGCCGCCCAGCAATCCGCGACGCCCCGACGCCAGCCGAGCCCCGCACCGCTGCCGACGTCGCCACCCAGCGACCCGCGGTCCAGCTCCGCCTCCGCCGCTGCTCCGAGCTCGAGCCCTCACTGTCGCCGTCCGCCTGCTCCCGCCGGAGTCCCGACGCCGGCCACCGTCCGTGGCACCTGCCGCACCTCTGAGCACCAGCATCGTCACTGCCCAAGCGCCCGCGCTCTGACCCTTTTATTTTAAAAAAGAGAGTCAAGGTAGTTTATTATTATTATTATTTATCATGTTTAGTTGTAATAGCTTAAATTGAAACATTGGATGTTTGTTCATTTTATGAATATTGTAGACATTATCCGCTAGATTTTTCCGGAATTATTATAATTATTAATTTAAGAGACATCGGATTATTTTTTTAATTATATTAATTTTGGGTATTTGGTAGAATTTTAATTGTTAAATCATTATAATTATTAATTTGATCCAAGACTTCGGATCAGATTTTTAATTATCTTGAACTTTTGTCGTAATGTTTAGGATTAGAGTAATCGTTAATTTAACCCCAGACAATGAGTTATTTTTTCGATTATTTTAATTCTTTATTTGCTGAATATCTTGATAGTGTAGATGTAAGTTTTATTTCATAATTGCTTGTCTTGGAAAAACACTAAAAATAATAAGAAAATAAAAATAAAAAATTCTGCATGAGCACATAGGTTTAGTAAATCGGACATGTAGGTTTAATAAATTAGAATTTCCTTAGGACATTTTTTAGGATTGCATTGGTAAAAATAAGTTAGGGTTGATTAAATAACATTTTACAAAATAAGGTTTTAGATAATGTTCGCACATCTCAAATCTCTTTTTAAAAAAAATAGTTTTCTAAGATAGGATAGGTTTAAGTCAAATTAATCCCTAGAATAAATTAGAAAATCATCCTTTTAGATAGATTAATTAGGACATTTATAAATTCTGAATTTCAATATAAAAAACCAAAAATACTAGGTGCATGTTAATTAGTTTGCATAATAGGATTATTTAATCAGAATTTGTTCATTAGTGAAGTTAGGTCATGAGGTGCATAATAATTAGTTTGCATAATAGACCCATTTAATTAGAATTTGCATATTAATAGGATTAAGTCATTTAGTTTAGAAATGCATTTTATAAAAGAACTCCAATTTTAAGAAAATCCAAAAAATGATTGCTTGCTTTGTATGATGCAATTTATTTATTTGAATGTTTTAAATAATGGATGAGTGCGTGTAGTCACCGTATCGACGATGTAAGTAATTTAGGTTAAAATAAATCACCGCCGCAAAAATAATTTTGAAAAAAAAAAGAAATGGTACCTTTGCAGGCTGAGAAGTTTAATGTAACTGTCTCCCACCCATGGGCCTTGTTCAGGAGAAATAAATCTCCCTTTATTTTACTTAGGTGTAGTTAATAATCTTTGCATGTTAAAAAAACTTAAACCCAAGTCGCGAATTGGTATCTTTTGAGAGTCCGGCTAAGTGTAAAACTTAGCAGTCCATTAAGATGTATCCATATTGTTCTAACGTAAATCACTAAGAACGAATTATCAGCTTCTTTTAATGATTTTTGTTCTTACTTTTGATTTTGTTCTAAATCTATTCTCAACAAAAATTTAATAAACGAATTATTTTTCTGTTCGAAGAACAGAAAATAAAATTAGATATTTTTGGAGCGTTACTAAACAAGGCCAAATTGACTCTCGAACACATTTTTCTGTTTTTTTTTTTTTTTAAGTCTCACGTACGGCAGGAGGATATGCTTGGATAGTCTGCCTCTTGTTACACCTCAACTCTTTGTTTGCTGACACAATCATAATAGCATGCAAGCATTTCAGAGATAGGTCTTTATGCTAAGCTGCTAGTGGATACCTAAACAACATCTTGTTTTATGTTGTCTTGTGAATTGGTGGTAATTTGCACCTCCAGCCAGTTCCGTTCTAGTTCTTATGACAGATATTTAAAGAAATATAATTTGAGAATGTTAGTTAGGCATTTTTCTTTGCTGTTCATATAAATGATTGGAAGTGCATCATGGAATTTGAAATCCCTTGCACATGTGCCGGAGAATATGGAACTAGCCTTGATGTCCTAATTATGCCATGATCCTATTAAGGGACGCTGCATTGTAGGAAATCTATCAAGTGGTCCTATGTACCCTTCTTTAGTGTTGTATCTTGCTAATGGAAACAGCTCACAAGTACCATCGCTACTAATCACCATTGTGGTACCTTTTGCTCTATGCAATAGTGTTTTCAAATCCGAGCCTATTGGATATTAGGTCAAGTCTACCTAAAATCGATGGACTCAATAAACCCGACCCATGTTCTTTGAAGTTCTTTCTAAGAGAATATGCAATGTGTATAAGTAGGGGTGAGCATGGTTTTAAGGTAGATCCGAACCGAAAACCAGATTAGTGGGAACTTGTTCAGTTCTAAGTTTCAAGATATACATGGTAAGTTTCAAGTTAAAAAATTAAGGAATTTATTTTGATAACAGATTCCAGTTTCTTGGTTGGTAGAAGCTAGAACAAATTTTTGTATTTTTCTTTATTTATGTCTTTGTATGATTCTACATTATTCCATAGCGTCTATTGAATCACTAGTCTGAATTTCTATTTTACATCGAGATTCTTTTACTTTGTTAATGTGTCATATTATTCGTGTATCTAAATATAAGTTTTGATAAGTGAATTGTAATAGCATGTAGTGATCATTAAAAGTGATGATTCACCGTAATCGTTCAATTAATAATAATGGAAGGCTGGGTAGAATTTGGATCCGACCTTAGAACATATTACAAGGTACATTGCAGGTTTTAAGGTATGCGGAATAAGTTTTAGGTTCCAAAATATAATGAATCTATTTTAGCGGGTAGGTTCTATGTCCTGTGGAACCTCTACAAATCTGGAATTGCTCACCCCTGTGTATAAGTACCACTCTCCTCAAAACAAGTTATCATGGCTTCAAAAGGAGATTGGTTGGATAAAAGAGATAATTATTTTGTATTTGCATACGAAATGTTATTATTCAACTTGAGAAAAGAGCAAGAGAGGAAGAAGACAATATTTGTTTTTTTGGAAGAACAATATGCCACATCTATATTAAAGCATTGATTGTTTTCTATTCATTGTATTTGATAATTTGGATGGCAGAGTGTCTTTTAGTGAAATATCATGATTTAGTCCTAGTGAGTGTAGATATGGCGCCTTTTGAATGTGATCTTCTTTTTTGTCCAATTTTCGTATCAATTTTACCCAATATGTTGTTCATTGAATTGAAAAAGTGAACAAAATTTGTACCATTAGAAATTATTTGAAACAAGCTTTTAAATGACACATTACCGGGATTTGGGGCTTATTTTGTGCAATTTACTAGGACTTCACGTGAGTAATTTTGAGGGAATGGAAGTTTTGGGACAAATTAAACCCTAACCAATGGTGGAGATGCCATGTGACCATCGAGTGCTCGTTCGATAGCTATTTTAGCATCGGTGATGAGCATAGGGTATAGCTCACTTCATGAAGAATTTGAGAAAAGTCCATTCTAAGGGTCCTTTAAGAAAAAGAGTCTAACAAGGTATTTTGGTTTTTTCTGTTTTTTTTTTTGGGTTAATACAACTAAAAAAATCTCAAATTAGTAAACACATGACATATTTATTGCAAATTAATTTCATCTCACAAAAAAAAACCCCCAAATTGGTATTCAAACAAAATCTATTTGTAATGCATACCTATCAACACAAATGAGAAGCTATAAGATGAATGAGAGGTGAAGAATGATTGATCCGATGTGGAAAATTCATATATGTTGACATGTATGCATTTTAACATAGCATATATTTGGGTGAGGGATATCGATTTGGGATGTTCTATGAGATGAAATTACTTTGGATAAATATATCATGAGGTATTAATTTGGGATATTTTTCAAAAGACTAAAGCTTTGGGATAAATGTTTAAGGTACTACCAATTAGAGTTTGTTAATGAAAGTAACCCCATTTTGTTTTCTCATTTTGGGGTAAGCTCACAGTTCCTCGATTCACTCACGTTTGACGCCTCTCTCGCCGATCGTAGCCACCAATGACTAGCCCGAGCCGATCGCAGCCACCAATGACTAATGTCCTAGTATCGCCGTCCACCACGAGCATTCGCTGTCCACATGCTTCTTCCCTGCTCTATGCCCCACCAATCCATCCCAATTTTTTGCTAGTTTTGGCCCTCCAACAACATTCTCCAGACATACACACGTGATTCATAATCTTGATTTGGGAGCTTTATAGTTCAAGCTTGTATTTTATTGAGGGCTTGTCCAAGCCCATGAGTAGCTACTGGCATATATAGGTCCCTTTGGTTTGGTTTTGAGAAAATGTTCTTGGGAAAATACAAACACTTTTGGGGCAAAGGGGTTTTCCAAATGTAAATAGTGCTTGGTGAATTGTAATTTTAAAGTGCATTAAAAAACACTTTGGTTTAAATATCGTTCGATAAAAAATTACATTTATAAAAGGACTTTAATAATTTTTTTGTTAAAAAGTTTTTACATTTTTTTTTTTAAGTTTAGCCATTGGCGGCCAAACGACTGGATCTGGTATTATGAGCGGCCTAGACCGAGTCGTGCGACCTCAAGCAACCCCAAAATAAACAGTCGCCAATGTGCAACCCTTGACTAGCAATATAAGACAAATCTTGTGTTTCAATTCTTGTTTTCTTTTTGTGTCCGGGAACCCCAAACCCAGCCGCATGGAGGCGAAACCAGGATGAACCGGGCCACCACCACGAGACTCAGCCACGGGTGAGTCGCCGAATGTCTTGCGCGGAGTTTTGAACCTCCCCGGTGGGGGAGAGAGGGCGCCAAACCACTGCGGCCACACGGGCGGTGGTTTGTGTTTCAATTTCTTTTCCTCGCTCTTTTTTTTTTTTTGTAATTGTGCGTGAATCCTTACACCATAGCTGCCGTTACTTGCTCATGTTCTTTCCCTCCGATTTAGCTCGTGAAAATGGTCATTTGTATCGTTTGTAAAAAAATTTATAAAAATATTTGTATTGTAAGCTAAATGATGATATAAGATAAATCCGCCATTGCTTCTCTCCTGCTCTATACCCCACTTTCAAATCCATCCCTATTTTTTGCCACTTTTGCTTCTCTAACAACAACTTCCCATACTATATGATATATTGAAGTGATTCATACTCCCAATTAAGGAATGCACACAAGAGTTTGGAGATTTTTATAATTTGAGTTCATATTTATTAGCAGTTTAGGCTTAAGCTCATGAATAGTTACGAGCATATATAATTTCTTTCTCTTGTAGTGAAAATTGTAACATAAAAAGATGCAATATGCTAATTATAGTAGAGTTATTTGCTAAATGTACTCCTAGTTTAGGAGCAATTTGGGATAAATTTTGTGTTTCAATTTCTCCTTCTCGCTTTTAATTTATTTTTCTTGTGATTGTGCGTCAAATTTTAACGCCATAGCCCATCACTACTCATGCTCTCTCTTTCTCTCTCTCTTGCTAGCTCTTGAATCGTCTTCGGCATTATTAGTTAGGTCCTTGGACAATTATATTTCCTAGAAGGATTGTTGTTTCCCTTTCTCTCTTTTAGCTTGTGAATCATCTCTGGTACATGTTGTTTAGGTCCCGAATAATTATATTTCAGCGACTGCGTCATGCAGCCGCAACGCCCGCCATCTCAGAAAATTAGGAATGATTATTGAAAGATGTTAAATCAAATTTCAATTGTTGGATCGACATGAAATGAGTTAAATTTGCTATTATATGCTATAATTTATTCATCCGCAACATACGAAGGTCGAGAGGCGTTGTTGATTGAAATATATTGTTGAGTGCCCTCATCTGTTATCACACTGTTGATTAATATGTTCAATGATCTGGTAAATCTCAATTAGTTGGAGAAGTAAAACTGTGCGCATGAGTCGCCCACAAAAAATGAAAATCTGATTTTGCGATTAATTGTATCACTTATTAAAAAATGGATAAAAGAAATATTCGTATTGTCAGTAAATAATGATGCGAAATCATTTGAAATCATGTCCTATCCAGATCTACATCTTTCTGTTCGATATCATAACCAAGAAACGGTAGAGCCAAGCCCGAATATGAAAGCTTGATAGAGAGAGAGCCATAAGCTGAAGCTTTTCAGCTTTCAGATTCATCATCAACCGATGAAGCCAAAGAATGTCTGCCCTGCTTCTTCCATCTTCCTCCTTCTTCGTGCTCCAGCTGCGTTCTCCAGCGAGTCGTCATCCCATTCCATCCTCCATCTCCCTCATCCTTCTCATCTCCTTTCTCGTCTCCCCGTCGTCGGAGGTTTTCCTCGACCCCTAACCCTAATTTAGACGATCCCAACCAGGTCTTGAGTTACGTGAGGAGAAATTGCAGAGCTGGTGGTGGTTTGTTTACGAGTGTCGGTGATGCCCTGTGTTGCTTCGGTAAAATGATAAAGGCGAGCCCTTTGCCTTCCTCCAGGGATTTCAATCTACTGTTGGGCGCTATAGTGAGGATGAAGCACTACTCGACTGCCATCCGCTTGATTGAGCGGCTGCCTTCTTTGGGGGTCGAGGATGATGTTGTGTTGCTCACTATTTGGATGAATTGCTTCTGCCGGTTAAGGCGGGTTGATTTGGGTTTGTCTATTCTGGGCAGAATCTTCAAGCTTGGGTTTCCCATCACTGTGGTGACGTCGAGCACCCTGATTGACGGTCTCTTTATTCAGGGCAAAACTGATCAAGCCTTGAGGTTCCTCGATGATATGGGACGAAATGGCCCCGAACCTAATGAGACCACGTATGCGATAATTGCCAAGGGGTTATGCAGGGCAGGTAACACCAGATTGGCCGTTGAATTGCTGAGGACTGGGAAGAGAGAAGCTGCAGGCTCGGTTCCTTTGCATACGGCATAGTAATTGATGGTCTTTGCAAGGAGGGATTGATCACAGAGGCGTTGAGACTCCACGGCATTATGAGCAAGAAAGGCGTCAAACCAAATGTTGTTACTTATAACACCTTGATCCACGGTCTGTGCGATGTAGGCCAGATGGAAGATGCTCTCATATTGTTGAAAGAGATGACAAGCGGAGGCATCCAACCCGACATATTCACTTATAACTCCTTGGTTCATTACTTGTGCAAGCTAGGCCAATGGAAAGATGCGACGGTCTGGATGGAGAAGATGATGGAGGCAGGAATTGAACCGGATGTCGTTACTTATACCTCTGTCATTCAAGAGTGTGCAATTCCGCCAATTGAAAGAGTCCCAAAGACTGCTGAGTCATATGGTGCAAAGCAGAGTCATGCCGAATGTTCAAACCTTCAATATTCTGGTGGATGCACATTGTAAAGAGGGAATGCTTGTAGAGGCAGAGGCCATAATCAACCGGATGATTCAATTAGGTAAAATGCCTGATAGTGTCACTTACAATGCATTGTTGAACGGTTATTGTTTGCAAAATAGGATGGATGATGCTCTGGTGGTTCTTAATTTGATGGTTGAAAGAGGCTGCTCACCTAATGTTGTTACCTATAACATGTTGATTAACGGATACTGCAAAGTGAAAAGAATTGACAAATAAAAATACTGTTCCAAGAAATGCTTGAAAGGGGCTTGAATCCTGATGTCATCACGTACAACACTCTCATAAGTGGATATTGCCAGGTTGGGAACCTAGAAGCCGCGGGGGAGCTAATTAACGAGATGCGATCTCATGATCTGTATCTAAATCATTATACCTTGAATTCTTTCCTGGATGGCTTGTGTAAAACACGACAGATTGACAAGGCCATGACATTGCTTCAAAAGATGGAAGGTTCCAAATTCGTCCCAAACATTGTGACTTACAATATTATAATGAATAGCATGTGTAATGCCGGAAAGCTCGACGATGCTAAGGGGCTGTTTGATTCTTTGCATGCTCGAGGCTTGCAACCTAACATGTCGACATGTAACATTCTCATGCATGGGTTGTGCAAAGGAGGACGTACAGAGGAAGCATATCAGCTCCTAAAGGAGATGGAAGGAAATGGATGATTTCCAGATGGGGTCAATTATAACACAATAATCCAAGGACTACTAAGAAATAACAAAAGTACTAGAGCCGTGCAACTTGTCAGTGAAATGGTTGACAGGGTTTTTCTGCAGATGTAGCAACGATGGAGTTGTGGGTCAAATATCTCGTGAAAGATGGAACTTCTTCCTTTTCTAGTAGAACTCTCCATTGTCTCTGAGATCTGTCCACTTTTTCGTCTGAAATGTGATGCAGAGTAAATCAGATTACCGCCAATTTTTCTTCCAATCGTCATCTCACTGAGTCTCATGTCCCATTAATGAAGTTGTTTTAAATCTGGGAGACAGTTCACTATATCGAACCCGCCAAGATGGCAAATATTTGGGGGGTGGAAGGTGGATTTTGATCCTTGTATATCTAGGTTCAGTACAAAATCTCTGTATTTAACTGGTATGTTTACTCGTCTGTTAGTGCTTTTGGTGCCTAATGTTATTCAAACGGGTGAAATTCATACAAATGATTAAGCAGTCTAAGGATGATATTGAATTAAATAGATGTTAATTGCAACAACTTTACTTTGTAATGAAGTATATTCTGTCATAAATCCTGATTAGCCTATTGTGTATGTGCTTTGAGAGAGAGATCCTAGTTTTCTGTTATAAACTTTCTTTTTCACAATCTGATCCTTACAATGTCCTATTCACCATAGATAGTTCAAAGAAGAGGCATACCGTGAAGTGGATGGTATTTGAATCGGTAGTGGAGAATATTTGGGTCTAGCTGTGTACTCAGATTATCACCACAGGTCGATTACATATTTGGTTTATTTGCTCAGCTTCTTACGTGCAAATAACATAGGGATGGCTTGCTGAGTGAGGAACGTGGCTGCAAGTGTATGAAAGCTACTTGAAGTATCTTCCCTTTGCACTGCAAGGGATTTTCCAAAAGCATTTGATGATGGGTGAACATGAACACCATCGACAAACATTCCCAATGCTAGAGGTCTTGAGAACAACAATCAACTTCATCGCAGTCAGGCCCAGATGATTTAAATTCCATTGTCTTTTCCACTGCATTAATTGAATTACTTTGCCGATCAATAGGGTTGGCTCTCAATGGAGGTACATTCCTTGGCATTTTTATCTGTTTTAATTACTCACTCGGGAACACATTTTTCTGTTTGTTTTTTAAGTTTCTCACTTACAACAGGGGGACTTGCCTGGACCATCTGCCTCTCTTCATGCCCTCTACTCTTTGTTTGCTGACCCAATCATAGTAGCGCACAAGCATTTTGGAGACCAGTCTTTGAGCTAAGTTCACGATTGGATACTGTGGGAGACATGATCAATCGAAGCCAGAAAAAATAATTTGAAGTTGTGCGTATGTCACAAGAGGATCAACTCTTTGGCTGTCTCTTTTGTCTATTTCCTGATTTAAAAAGCAGGCTCATGGGCTTAGCAACTGAAGCAATTCCACTTTTATGATGACTCGTAAAATCTTCAAAGAAAGTTGGTTTATTAAGCATCTCCTACTGCATTAGTGGATGCTGGTTTGCTTCAATCTTATGCTGATAAGTCCATTTTGCATTTCATGCATTAGCTCATCCTCTGTACTTATCTTGGTTTTTGTTGAATACACTTATATCTTATGATCAGTAACTGATTTAACATAGTTTCTATTTGGCTGATTTGGCTTCCTTGAGATATTTTCTTGGCATTGAAATGACTGAATCCTTGTGCGGCATCTATACTGTATGCTGTAAACACGTTTTGACCTCCTTAGTGATTTCGGGTAGTGATTCTTATGCAAAAACTGGGGCAAAGTCATGGTTGTTTCTTTCTGAATTTCATCGAGGATTGTGCTAAGAGTTCAACATATATGGTAAATTCACAAGGTTTTAAAAGGTCGTGGCCATTTCTGTTAGCCATTAGGTAGCGTTTCCTTCTATTGATTTAGACTTCTGGTTTTGCACTATCTTGCACGTCCTCTTTGTGTGCGTGTCTCCAACTGCCGTCTCTTGAAGACTCTCTTAAGTATCATAGGAACAAACCCAATGATGTGGGTGTAGCTTAGATGCACAATGCAAGTTTGATTTTTCATAATAGTCGTTAACTTTTAGCTGCTTGCTTAGGTCTTCTCGTCATGAAAAAAAAAACAATTTGAAAACTTTAAAATAACAAAGAAAGTATAGGAAACAATATCATTTCCCACAATAAATATGACAACATGTATAGTAGAAACAACCACGCACAACAGAAATCAAGATACGTGACTAAAGGACTTATTCTTCAACAAACTTAAGCAACGCATGTTCTGGGTTTGTTGCCATTCAAACAAGGTTCTCTATGTTTGGCGCCAAACTACGTAACCGTTGAATAAGTAGTTTTCATACCTCATTCTACAATGTTCAAGCTTCACTTGAGTGCCAAGACATGTCCACTGTTTGGACATATCGCCAGTATTGGGATTTAACGGAGCCCGTGCATTTGCCACAATTGCTGTAAGAAAGTGCTTGGCTACAAGTTGCGAGACCGTAGGCGGCTGCCACGGTATAAGGAGATGTGGTAGAGTAGTCGTAGTCCGCGTGATTTGGTGTCACGGTCACCATGTCCTCGAGAATGTAAGTCATGTTGTTTGCATAAGGATTGTCGCTCGAATAGGAGCCGGTATTGCAAGCCCTATTAACTATACCGGTGCGCGGCACCTTTGACAACATTGAATATCAAGAGGGACAACATTAGCATAATTCCAACTCTTGAAGGAGTATCCATAATGTGATATACCTTAATTTTTTCGCCCTAGTCCTGACTATTTTTAAATTGTGCGCAATAGGTTTCCCTACGATTAGCATATCAACTTTCTTCCATGGCACCAATGCATAAACAAAAGCTTATAGCTGTTTGTATATAGAATGAAAAAGAAGAAGAACGCAATTTGATATTTTGTTGTTCTTCCATGGTTCCAATGCATAAATAATCTTAAAAGCTTCTAGCTGTTTGTATACAGAATGAAAACAACGCAAATGCAATTTGACCTGTTTAAGTAATTCAAAATATTTCTTTAGTTTGCAATTTGTCCTTTTTCTTTGGCTAACGTGTTGTTTCTACTACTTGGACAACCGTCGCACACAATTGTACAATTTGAACACACACAAATTTGTCCATCTTTCACAGATCATCGGTAATTCCGATTTTTCATTTTTGAATTAACGAGAGTTTTATCACGTTTCAATTGCCTCTCAATGTTCATTTGTATGTCATTTATGTTGCTCGTTCTTTTTTCATCTTGTACTCTCATTTATGTCTCGTTCTATTTCTCGGAGTTATCTTTCGTTGACTCCAACAACTCTAGACAAACTTAATCTAAAGGAGATTCTTGATTCCCTTGCTCATTCGTTGAATCCTTGTTTTTGTTTTTCTCTTTTACATTCTATCTTGCATAACATTGAATTATTCAATTTTTAGCTTGATTAGTACTCCCAAATTTACGTAAACCGTTGCATTCACATGCATCACATGAGATCACTCATTGGTGCTCACAAAATACATGAGATATCTAAAGAAACAGCCAAAAGAAACAGCTCACTAGTACCATCACTACTAATCACTGTGGTGGTACCGTTTGCTCTATGCAATAGCATTTTCAAATCCGGGCCTATTGGATATTAGATCAAGTCTACCCAAATGGATCGACTCAATAAACCCAACCCATGTTCTTTGAAGTTCTTTCTAAGAGAATATGTAGTGTGTATAAGTAGGGGTGAGCATGGTTTCAAGGTAGATCCTAGAACTGAAGAACCAAATTAGTGGGAACTTGTCTAGTTCTAAGTTTCAAGGTATATAGGGTAGGTTTCAAGTTTCAAAAATTGATGAATTTATTTAGATAATAGATTCCAGTTTCCGTAGGTACAAGCTAGAACAAATGTGTATTTTTGTTTGTTTATGTCTTCTTATAATTCTATAGTATTCCACGGTGTCTATTGAATCACTAGTATGAGTTTTCATTTTATGACTGAAATTTTTTATTTTGTTAATGTTTCATATTATTCATGTATCCAAATATAAGTTGTGGTCAGTGGAATTGTAACAATGAGTAGTGGTCTTTAAAAATGATGCATTGTAATCATTCAATTAATAATACAAGTGAAACCTGGGAAAAAGAACTTGGAACCACCTTGGAACATACAACAAGGTAGATTCTAGGTTTTAAGTATGTATGGGATAGGTTTTAGGTTCCAAAATAATAAACTTATTTTAGTAGGTATGTTCGATGTTCCAGGTGGAACCTATAAAAATCCAGAATCGCTCACCCTTATGTATAAGGGACCACTCTCCTCAAAACAAGCTATCATGGCTTCAAAAAGGAGATTGGTCGGATAAAAGAGATAATTATCTTGTATTTGAATACGCATATGTTATTATTCAACTTGAGAAAAGAGCAAGAGAGGAAGAAGACAATATGTTTTCTCTTTCCGAAGAACAATATGCCACATCTATATTAAAGCATTGATTGTTTTCTATTCAGTGTATTTGATAATTTGGGTGGCATAGTACCTTTTAGTGAAATATCATAATTTAGACCTAGTGAGTGCAGATATAGGCGCCTTCCGAATGCGATCTTCTTTCGTCCAATTTTTATATCAATTTTAGCCAATATGTTGTTCATCGAATCGGAAAAGCTTGGTTGATTTTGGGTGCACTGTGTGTGGAACAAAATTTATACCATCATAAATTATACAAAACAAGCTTTTAAATGACACATTACCGGGATTTGGGGGCTTATTTTGTGCAATTTATGGGACTTCACGAGTAATTTTGAGGGTATTGAAGTTTGGGACGAATTAAACCCTAACTGATGGTGGAGATGGCCATGTGACCGTCGCATGCTCATTGGATAGATATTTTAGCATCATTGATGAGCATGGGGTATAGCTCACTTTTGGAGAATTTGAGAAAAGCCCATTTTAAGGGTCCTTCAAGAAAAAGCGTCTAACATGGTATTTTGGCTTTTTTTTCTGATTTTTTTTGGGTTAATAAAACTAGAAAATCTCAAATTAGTAAACACATGACATATTTATTGCAAATTAATTTCATCTAACGAAAAAAAAAACCCCCAAATTGGTATTCCAAACCAAAATCTACTTGTAATGCATACTTGTCAACACAAATGGTAGATGACTATAAGAGACGAATGAGAGGTGAAGAATGATTGATCCAATGTGGAAAATTCACATATGTTGACATATATGCATTTTAATAGAGCATATATTTCGGCGAGGGCTATCAATTTTATGTTTTGTGAGATGAAATTAGTTTGATAAATATATCATGAGGTATTAATTTGGATCTTTTTTCAAAAGACTAAAGCTTTGGGATAAATGTTTAAGGCCACCAATTAGAGTTTGTTAACGAAAGTAAACTCATTTTGTTTTTCATTTTGGGTGAGTGAATCGCATTTTAGATGCCTTTTCGCTCTAATTCTTGTTTGCTTCTCTCGATCGCAGCCACCAATGACTAGCCCAAGCATCGCCATCCACCACTGGAGGCCTTGAGTATTCGTTGCCATCCGCCACTACTTCTCCCCGCTCTATGCCCCACTCAAATCCATCCTATTTTTTTTGCTAGTTTGTTTCTCCAACAACAGTCTCCGTAATATACTATATATTGGGACGTGATTCATAATCTCAATTCGGGAGCTTTTATAGTTTGAGCTCGCATTTTATTAAAAACATGGGTTTATACCCATAAATAGCCATTGGGTATATATAGATCCTTTTCATTTAATTTTGGAAAATGTTATTGGGAAAATGCAAATACCTTTGGATTAAAGGGATTTTTCGAAATGTAAATAGTGTTTGGCGAATTTTAATTTTAAAGTGCAGCAAAACAACTTTGGTTTAAATGCTGTTCAATAAAAATTGCATTTGTAATGGACTTTTAATAAATTTTTGTTAAAAAATTTTACATTTTTTTTTTCTTTTAAGTTTAGCCATCGGCGGCCAATGATCGAATATGGCGCATATGCTGCGATTGTGTTTCGTTTAAAAATTAATTTATAATTTTAAATGTAGAAAAGGTGTTTCCTGCTCCGGTGGAACAATTTTGAACAAAACAACGCGTTTGGTAAACTTGTTCGGAAATAAAAATAAACGAAACATGTTTGGTAAATTTGGATAATTTTTTATTTCTTTTTATTTTTTCTATTTTTTTTCTTTTTTTCCTTTTTTCTTTTTTTCTTTTTCATTTTTTTTTTCTTCTTGGTTTGTCGGGCTGCCAAGGCCTTGGTTTGGCGACTTCTGACCGCGAGGCCGAGCGCTCGCCTGGGCGGGCGGGGCG